>NC_134485.1:407166145-407328645 GCF_040206685.1 Ascaphus truei | reverse complement strand
AAACCTAGTAACCGGACTCCTTGCAGGACTCCTCAGTTAGTCCTTGGAGCTACCATTCAGTCTCTGCTTGATCGGGAGAGGGCAGAGCACTCTCTTGATCACTTGCTCCTACATACCGTAGGCTTTGATATGGGGCTTTTAAAGAGTGCAGAGATTAGCAGCACTCCTCCACATGGCACTCTTTCCCTCATTTATAATAAAAATAGCAAATATGAATAGGAATGACACCTACAGTATTAATAGTGTATTAATATAAATAGATATTAATTTTATTGCCAGCACATCCCTAACCGCTTTCAATATCCTTGATGTATCCCATCTGGCCCCATTGACTTGTCCACTTCGAGTAGGAATTTCTCATCTGTAAATGGACATGTGTTCAATTCCTTTATATTTCTCCACCTTCAGCTGAGCAAAAATATACATAGTTTATACCATTTCCCAAAAATTTACATTATTTCCCTTTATTATGCTGCAGGTTTTTTTAAACATAACTTTTTCATATAACACTTTTCTCCCAATGGGACTCTTTGATTCACAATTACAGTATGGTGCGTGGTCAGCAGCATTGTATGTAGGATTTAAAAAAAATTTAAAGACATTTTTAAAGTAATGTAATTTAACAAGCATATTTTGTTTCTATAGCAACCATTTACAAAGTCACATCCCCTTCCTCTCCTGAAACAGGCGCTGGCACGCCCCCTTTTGAGCAATGCCCTCTCTCTAGCAGTGCACCAATTGTATCTAGTGACTGCCTGGTCACATGATCTTCCACACAACTTTGCATCTTGGTTCCTCTTCTGCTGCACAGTCCTCTTCGCCGATCAATCACAGGAGAACAGATTGATCAGCAACCCAGCTAATCACTTGTCAGTGTGTAGATTGTATTGATGCAGATATATATGTAACGGGTTTTCCCCCACCCAATCTCACATTGGCCCGTGTGGTCTAACCAGTCCCCATTACATGTTCGTGTCTGGTGGTGCACCTGTAGGCAACAGGGCTCCTTAGTCTCCCGCTTGATGGTATTAGGGGATGTCATCCAGACAGGCAGCTGAGGTAGTGTGTGCGAGTCCAACTTACATCATGTGCAGCACCTCCACCTCATCAGGATCTATGCTTCCGCAGGGAGATGGTCCTGGTGAGGAACTCCTTCTCAGTGGTGACTGCCACTGTTGAGTAATCTCACACTCACACAATGGGGTTTTCATTAACAAGGTCATCTTTATTGTAGATTGGGATGTAGCAGACTGCCCCATGCAGCTGCCGGCTCTAGCCGCACATCTCTTCGTGCTGTCCCTTTGCCAGGTACGCCCTCCCATATTGAAGTGGGATTCCATCTTCTCTTTGAGAGATCACCCCTGTGCCAGGTCCCTGGACACAGAGTGGCTTAGACAGACTTGATTGGTCAACCTGGACCGCTAGTTACGGCACTAGGGTCACAAAAGTGTTCCTACAATCCCTTATGCAGGAGCCTACACTCTACCAACTACTTCTCACTCCACTAACTGACAGTGTTGTGCCTTATATACTTCAGGAGGCAGGCGCATCTCTGATGTCACTGTCCAGGGACTCAGAGCATACAGCCACTCCCCTCCATACATAGGGCACCTCACCAGGGTGTGAGGGAAAACCTCCATAACTACTGCTGGCATACCTGTACTTATCAGGACTTACTGCCAACAGAGAGGAAAGTAGTATACCATTATTATGCATGGCTATATATATATATTTTTTAAAACAGCAGCTTGAACTGCTGCTTTAAGACAAACACATTTAACCTCCCTATGTGCCAAGTGCCCCAGAGGCACCGTCTGGTGGAATTTGTAATAATAAAAAATTACATCTATATTTAAGAGCCTACTGTACCTTACACATTACAGCTTGATTTCTTGACACCATATTTTAATAACATGTATCCTCCTCTTACTTTGTGATTGGTGGAAAATTCCAGCCTCTATAACGAACCTTTAAACTTTAACACCAGGAAGCAACGGACTGCTGAGCTCTCATCATCCCGTACCTTTATAAATGTAGCCCCCCTTTTTTCGACTACTATTGAGTTAAGGGGTTAATTGCCCTAATGTGTTAACTCTGAGGGCTCATGCAGGGTAACACCCTTCTCCCATCACATGGTAAAAGGTGATTTGGCAGAAAAGAAGCCATGCCCACGTTATGTCTGGTGCTCAGTGCTGTCACCATCAGGGAATATAAGACTGCCCTGAATGTTCTAGAACTCAGGTCTCTGGGAGTGACAGTTGAAGAGGTCACAACGTTAGCAATGTAACTATGTTTAAGTGTATAGTTAATGTATAGATATTTTATAGTGAGGGATCCAATTCAGTTTGCATCCATAGTCATGATACTATAGAAGTTTACAGGCTCACAGAAACCCTATGTCCTATAGGGGTTACCCAAATACTAGCTCTAGGACATAGTCAAATCGACCCTGCTAAGAGACCCATCGTTACCTCAGAGACAGAGTGCCTATTAGTGGCACGCAGTGCCCTAAAGCAGGATAATGGTCCTACAGTTCATGATACAGGTAGAGTGACCCAAAATGGGGCCCAATTGAGTCACAGGCGCTATTTAGAAGACGGTCACTTAAGATGACAGTAACAAGCTTAAATACCTCCATAGAGCATTACGGGTGATTGCTAATTATTGAAGATATCAATAGTACAAACACTGAAGATACAAGAAGTATGTCTACTGTGGATGTCGTCAATGTGTGAGGAGCACCGTGGGAGGCTGCCAACAAAGCTCTTGTTTGTACTATAAAAGTTCCTGGCGACCTTTATTATTCCACGAGCATATCTACGTCCAGCTTGCGTGGACCCAGCACCATGACAAGGTATGAGAGACTGAGCCCAGCCTGCGCGGACTCAGCACCCTGACAAGGTATGAGAGACTGAGCCCAGCCTGCGCGAATCCAGCACCCTGACAAGGTATGAGAGACTGAGCCCAGCCTGCGCGAACCCAGCACCATGACAAGGTATGAGAGACTGAGCCCAGCCTGCGCGAACCCAGCACCATGACAAGGTATGAGAGACTGAGCCCAGCCTGCGAGAACCCAGCACCATGACAAGGTATGAGAGACTGAGCCCAGCCTGCGCGAACCCAGCACCCTGACAAGGTATGAGAGACTGAGCCCAGCCTGCGCGAACCCAGCACCATGACAAGGTATGAGAGACTGAGCCCAGCCTGCACGGACCCAGCACCCTGACAAGGTATGAGAGACTGAGCCCAGCCTGCGCGAACCCAGCACCATGACAAGGTATGAGAGGCGGAGCCCAGCCTGCGCGGACCCAGCACCCTGACAAGGTATGAGAGACTGAGCACAGCCATGTACATAATCAACTGATGTAAACTCCTTAAGACCGGGCAAGGAGGGTTACATAAACCATAGAAGTCTCTATCTCCACAATCTTTCTAAGTCACTGTATAACCATAGCTTACCCTATGCAAAATTACTTATTCCCCTGACCAATAAAGGAAAGGGTATACTGTAATGATGCCATGTCTGCTCTGGCTTCCCTATTATTTTTTTCCAATCTGGCAAATTGGGATGGATATGCCGAGATTAGCCTGCCTATTGTGCTTCCCCTGTATATGGTCACTGCAGATTGCCGTCAGCTCTTCTGCCCCATCTTCAGCCAACGCATCAATCACCCAACACAAATCTTGCTCAGTGATCAATAAATTGAACGTCTCCAAACAAACCAATTAAAACCAACACTAATAATCTACAGAGTAATTAATAATGTTGCTAGTTGCCTCTTAAGATCCTCAAACCGAGATTCCAAAGAATTCACATGTTCATATCTCCCACAAAGACTTATAAGTGGCTGCAAGAAGCAAACCTATACCAGGCCAAATCTCCACGAGAGCTCAGCCAAATCCGTTCATGGTCTGAACACATTTGCATACTGTAGGTGAAAGAATAAAACATAAAAGAATGAAAACCTCTAACAAACTGTGGTGCTGTCCAGTAGTTAAGCAAATTACCTTACGTTTTATTAATTCCCTTTTCAAAGTTTTATTTTTTTTTAAAACATTTTTTTTTAAAACATTAGACATAGCCACGTTTCAAATGGTGTCCAAAGCAAAATAGCTGGCAACAAATAATGAATGGTAATTAAAACAGTAATTCCAGTATCACTTTACAACTAACCAGATGCCCCTCCAAATCTAGGAAGTGGCATTACCTTCATTCAAATGGTATTTAAAAGCGATGACAGGATACATAGGCTTATGGGAAGTTGCCATGGTTTTTGTGTGTGATAATTTAACAATGAAACAGTGTTTGAACAGCTCCTTTATTTTTTACAAATATGTCTGTTAATTAATATGCAGTGCTTCTTGATCTTTTCCCTGTCAGAGTTCAGTTAGTGATTACATGGCCGGGACCGAACCCTAGCCAACAAATGGAATTTTCATAGAACACACACAGTACGACGATAGGGCCACTGACCTGCCTGACCGGGACGGGTTGAAACGGGTCAATCTACTACATTTTTGGAAGGCTGGACACATTTCCATGAGAGAGCAATATATTCAAGATAGAGTAGAACCTGTGCCAAGAGCGTAAATCTATGATGGTTTATTTTAAAAGTCTTTAATGTCAATTCTGCAGACCTGAGTTAACCAGCACGTTAGCAATAGACCAAAGAGTATGCTTAATAACAAATAATAATGTAGGAGTAAAGAGGGAGATAAGCACTTGCTTTGTAAAATATGCTTAATTATGCCAGAATCAGAACAAATCGTACAAAATGAACATAATTAAATATCCAGTTGCCCATTGTAAGAGAACCTGCTCAATATATCCAACACAAATAAGTGCATGGGGTTTAATAAACAATATAAATATTAATCCTATAATTCAACACGATGTTTCAATGCTTTAGCTAATTGTGGCTTTTCAGTAAATTCTCTAAAGTGTTAAAAACGAGTAATTATTTCAATAAGGAGGTATTATATTTTTCAAATTCATCTAGTTCTAGGTAGGTCTGATAGCGAGAAATTGCGCAGATTCAAGCAAGACTCCAACTGTGTTCATTCAGTAAGAAAGGATTAGAAAGTCTATGAGATCGTAATGTCATGCAGTGACTATTACGCAGAGACAGGTCGGCTTTGGTTGGCACAAAAACTGTTTTGCAGGTGTTTCGCCAGTGATATGGCTGCAGCATTGTAGCATGTGTTAGCAGGAGATGCAGGCAAAAGAATCAAGCTGGCTATCGTTAGTTTGAACAGTAAGACGCTGAAATTAAAATGGATAGAATATGGACTACTTATGCTAAAGGAATATTGTTCTAGAATTTTTTTTAAAAAGTAATGCCATCCGTAAAAGATATGGTCATCTCTTTAACTTAACTGATGTCATAAGGTTAACACATTAGAAAATAAGAAAACAGAATGGAAGCAAATAAGTGGAGGATTTGTTTCTGTTAATTTGGTAATGCTCATATTAACTTTATTATTAACATTATTAATTTACAGTATAAGCATGGTCACGTCCTTCGTGCAAAAGGTACATCAGTGACGTTATGGGGCAAATACACACAATCACATTTCGAAAACAGAAAACACCAAAAAGCAGATAAAAATAGAGACACTGTCTCAAAAAGAGTGCTAGCCCTACTGTAGGTGAGCCACCGAGAGTAGGTGAGCCCCTGAGGGTAGGTGAGCCCCTGAGGGTAGGCGAGCCCCTGAGGGTAGGCGAGCCCCTGAGGGTAGGCGGGCCCCTAAGGGTAGGTAGTCATGTATCCTTAAACATAAACCTTCAGTCAAATCAGAGAAGGGCCATTTAACAGAAAAGGAAAATGATTGGTCTCTGCCCCATAATTATGAATCTCTCTAAAGCTTTATCATTATATTAATGTAACCATCTTTCCCTGGCTCCAGAAGGGTGTGGGGGTTGATGCTGGCTGGGCGTGGATGAAAGTAAAAATAGAAAAGGGCACCAGGAACTTTTATAAACCAGGAGTGTGTTTACTGAACACAGCCCAGAAACACTTCAATATATGTACACATATAGACAGTGATCATGATGACACAAACACATGGCAAGATAGAAGCTTTCAGGAACCATCCTCTAGTAGGTTCCGGTCCTACCCAGACTAGGTACTTATTTTGGTTACCAGCAGAAGAGGGATGAGATGGAAGTATCTTGCATGAATTCTGTAATGCCCCACCACCTATCGAGTGAGCCAATCCGACATACATTCAGGTTCCTGATTTAGCAACCCTACTGAAATGGACTGCACACGTCTTCCATATACATGAGCTTCCTGATCCTCTCTACAGGCACTTGCTTAAGAACAGGACACGTTACCAATGCAAAATAATAAATGGTGACATAGCTAGCAGCAGACTAGTAACTCATAAACCTATATACAGGACTTACATGAGAACCTCCATTAGAACTCAATACCTGAAATCTGTGATACAGGCGTGGCTATATATACATAAACATATTGCTAGTGTTGCTATTCATGTGACCGGATCACATACTGTACAAACAATCCGTAAACACGACCTAGCTTACCTGAAGACAATATTGCTGTGTGAACTGATGTTTTTTCCACCATACATCGTTGTAATCCATGACTCACGAGGCCGAATGCCCCATTGCTTAAAACACTCTTCAGAATAGGAATGGAGATCCCAAGGCTGTGGTTCAAACATGTCATTAACCCCATCTGTGCACATGGGCATCACCATTTCAGTGCAAGCCTGCAATGAACACAAAATGAGGATAAATCAATGTTCCTTTACTGCAAAGATATAAAGAACATGAGTGCAGAGAAGGAAGTATGTCTTTTTGCACCAGGGCAAGTTCCACCAACTGCACCCAGTGCAAGTTCCACCAAATGTGCCCTCCACCCCACAAATTTTTTTTTATAGAACCAAGGCACACACGCATTCTTTATCTCTCCTCCCCCAAACTTTCCCCCTGTGGAGCAAGGTGGTCTGTGCTGACGGCAGACACTGGGAGTTGTGACTGACTTCTGGGTCGGACCACTGGGGGGCTGTAAGGAACTCAAGGAGTTAAGCTCCCTTTGCAAGCATCAGGAGACTGCACTGGTGTCGAGTTTCCTACCTGAGCTGGGAGGTGGATATAATTTAACTCCTGATTGAGCTGGAAGTAACTGTTTGTCAGTGTCCCTGTTGGAGGCTCGTTGAGAGGATCACAGATCACAGAGCTTCCACTCTCAGGGATCCAGGTTTGTTGACCAGAAGGTTTTGCCTGGCAAAAGTGGGAAATCAAAAGCCCCACATAGCAGAGAAGCCTGCACGAACAGGGCAAAGGACGTTCATGACCTGCAGAAGGAGCTACATGGAGACACAGTGAAGGAACCCCGGCAACAGTACCAGATAAGAACTAAAACTATACTGCTGCTCCTAAAGACTGTTTTGTTTGCATATAATGGGACATGTTTTGGGGCTGGCACCCAGCTTAGCTGACGGCCCGTTAGATAGGGCTAAAGAAGTTATTTTCCCTAAAAGGGATAAGTGTTTGTTTTATGATTTGCTTTTGCCTTAAAGGGGCAGTAGCCCAAATGCATTAGTTGTTTATGTGGAGAATAAATTCACTCATTATTATTGTTTACCTAGAAATGCATGTGTGGACTCGTAACTGACCTCACCTACAGGCCACTCCGTCACAGGGGTCCACCCCCCTCTCCCTCTATCTCCCTCCCACCTGCTCCCCCATAACACTCTATGCCCGAAACAACTGCCCTGCTCGCCGCCATGAAGTTCTGCCTCTGCACCAGTATATCTTCTATGAGACCCTCAAAACTGTATTCACTCCATCATCAAATTGCATCCAGTTGTTATAACTGCAGAAAAGGAGTGCAAGTGACCAAGTTCAAATGATGAGTTAAAACGGATAATATAGCTGACTTGAGTAGGTCCACTGATTCTGTATCTTTCTTGTCCCAGGTTCCGCTGTGTAATTCGCCATGTAATTCAGCCGGGGCAAACTCCAAGGAGTCCATATAAAAATAAAATAAAAGATGGGAAGCTGAAAGTGAATGGTGGTGACCTTCCAAATGGAATGTGGGGAAGGCGGTACCATTCCAGACTAGCCTCGGTTGGTGTTATGTTGTGACAAAAATGGGGGTAATCAGCGCATTAATAAAGGCAGTGTGCTCGGCTGGTTACCCCTATTTCGTATTGGGGATGAAGGGGTTAATTTTTCATGCACGGTACGTCTTATTTTTCCCTCTGTCCCTTGTTGTCCCCATTTTGCAGGATTGTATGTGCTTGCAGTAGAGTACATCCCAAGCACACACATATGAAAAATATAATTGTGAGATAAGGGGAACATGTATGCACAATAAAGGGTGATTTTGCTGCAGGTTTTAAAAGGGACAAGCACGAGGAAGGTTTTTTTTCTCCTGTCATTAAAATGCACACAAGAACCAAATGTTTTGACACCTATTAACTGGGTCACTTTCCTATGCAAGCTTCAAAGATCACATGCTGGGCCAACGCCTGTGAGTCTCGGGAAGTGTTGCATATGAAAGCCCCAGAGTCAGGATGTGCAAATTGGTCAGGATGGATGCTAAATAGGAAATCCTGTTGACCATCTGGGCTAGTTCACACCCCGAGTTTCCCTTCCAACCTGAGAGGGGCCAGGTAAAGAGGGGAATGCACCTATGCTAAATAGCCAAGGTGGCATTGTTGCACAGACTCTGTGTGAACAGGAAATCCCTAGAGTGCCCACTCTCCAAACTGTGGGCAACTAGGGGATTGGGGAAGGAGAAAACTCCCACGAGGGGGATTGGGTGGATATGTTGGAGATAGGCTCTCAAACCTTATATATGTGCCACCCAGGCTATCCCCTCGTTTTTCATTCTACAATGTGAGCGGACTTCCATCACGCTTCTAACAGCGGATAAGAGCAGCAACAACCCTGGGACGCAAAGAGTCTTATCACATCGGAACCAAGGACATAACTCTGCACTAGGACTCCGTTATTGCTGGGGGTATCTATCAGACCCCAACGGACCAGAAAGAACTTTGTACCGTTCACAGAAGGATTGGGCTGGCAATTTGTGCTCTTGCAAAAGGACGGCATTTTAAAGGACAATATTCTGGTGCTTTGCCCCTTTCTGGACATTCTATTCCGTTTCTCCTTTCAGTAAGTATTTTTATTAAGTGTTTTCTAAGGTTGTCGTGTGTCTGTCTAGTAAGGAAATAAATGACAATTTATTTTGCTCAACTTGTATGCTCAATCTAAACCCAAAATATAAATGTGTTGATAATAGTTGTGTCCATCGTGACAATGGTGACCTTCCGATGTGCATTCACACTAAGGTACTGAATGGCTAGATGAGCATGAGTTGAGGGTATCCCTCGAGCTCCGGCAGATGTGAGCGGAGCAATCTGACTGGGTCCCTAGTTGGGGAAAATATGAGATATTTATCTGGGGTAATAAATAAAGCTGTGGCCATTCATTTCTCCCAAGAAGATGTATAGTGTGTTTATTGGGAATGGGAGAGGGGTCCAGATTGAGACACGGGTAAATCATGCACCTGTGCAGCCCCTAGTTGCTATTGTTTAGCATCGGTAATGTTCTCCAAGACTTCTCAATTACACCATCTTCTCTACAGAGAGAAATATTTCAAGTACTATAATAAACATAAAGGAAACACTCAAAACAAGAGTGTAAAACATCTCACAATGAAAAAAAGCTTTTTACCTTGTTTATTAATGACCATGAAATTGGCATAGAGAGCAAAGTCTCCATCTTTGAAGATGACACTAATTTGTGTAAGGAAGTATAATTAGTGCAGGATGTAATTTCTCTCCTGAAGGACTTGGTTAGATTGCAATCTTGGGCAGGTAAATGGCAGAAGAGGTTTAATACAGATTTAGGTTATGCATTTGGGAAACAAGACAATACAGGTGGCTTACAAATTAAATGGGGATAAATTGGGGGAATCCTTGATGGAGAAGGATTTAAGAGTGCTTGTAGACAGGAGGCTTAGCAATAGTGTACAATGTCATGCAATAGCTGCAAAGGCTAACAAGACCTTATCTTGTATTAAACGTGCAATGGATGGAAAGGAAGTAAACATTATTATGCCCCTCTATAAGGCACTGGTAAGACCACATCTTGAATATGGAGTACAATTATGGGCACCAGTCGTTAGAAAATATATTATGGAACTAGAGAGTGCAGAGAAGAGCCACCAAATTAATAAAGGGGATGGACAATCTAACTTATGAGGAGAGGCTGGCCAAATTAGATTTGGTTACATTAGAAAAGAGGCGACTAAGATGGGATATAATAACTATATACAAATATATTAGGGGGCAAGTACAAGGAGCTTTAAAAAGAACTATTCATCCCAAGGGCAGTTCAAAGGACTTAAGGTTGGAGGAAAGGAGATTTCACCAGCAACAAAGGAATGGGTTCTTTACAGTAAGAGCAGTTAAAATGTAGAAATCATTACCCCTCCAAGCCCCCCTGCTGTCTGAAGGCCCTTCCGTGGGCCATCAGCAGCCCCTCCAAGGCCCCCCACATGCCTGGTGAAGACCCCTCCATGGCTGTCTGAAGATTCCTCCTGGAACCTCCAGTCTCCAGCCTTCAAGGTAATGTCCTCCCTGCTCCTAGTCCTATACACTCCTCGGGCCCATACCTTCTCTCCTTCCCCAGGCCCATACCACCAGGCCCATACCTTCTCTGCCCCCGACGCCCACCCCCACAGGCCCATACCTTCCCCAACCCCCTCCAGGCCCATAACTTCTCTTCACCCCCCCACCCAAGCCCATACCTTTCTCTCCCCCCAGGCCCATAGGCCCATTTTTGTATATGTATTGGGGGGGGTGTATTTTTTATATGTATTGGGGTGGGGGAAATAATTTTTTAAATGATTTGGGGGGGTTGTTTTTTTTTATATGTATTGGGGGTGTCTTTTTTTTAAAAATGTATACATCCAATACATTAAAAAAAAATACACCCCCAATACATATAAAAAATACCCCCCCCCCAATATATATCAAAAATACACCCCCCCCCCTAATACATATACAAAAATGGGCCTGGGGGGAGAGAAAGGTATGGGCCTGGGGGGAGGGTGAAGAGAAGTTATGGGCCTGGAGGGGGGTGGGGAGGTATGGGCCTGAGAGGGGTGGGGAAGGTATGGGCCTGAGAGGGGTGGGGAAGGTATGGTCCTGGGGGGGAGGGGTAGAGAAGGTACGGGCCTGGGGTGGAGGGGTAAAGAAGGTATGGGCCTGGGGGGGGAGGGGTAGAGAAGGTATGGGCCTGGGGGGGGCATGGGCCTGGGAGGTTGGGGTGGGGGAGTAGGGGCCGGTGGGGTGGGAGATATGGGCCGAGTAGACTAAAGTGTATATGACTGGGAGCATGGGGGAGATTACTTTGAAGGCTGGAGACTGGAGGTTCCAGGAGGAATCTTCAGACAGCCACAGAGGGGCCTTCACCAGGCATGTGTGGGGCCTTGGAGGGGCTGCTGATGGCCCATGGAAAGGCCTTCAGACAGCCAGCAGGGGGGGCTTGGATGGGTAATGAATGCATTGTGGATGTATTTTTTATATGTATTGGTGGGGTGGAGGTTTTTTTAATATATATATTTGCGGGGGCAGAGTTTGGTATGTATTTAGGGGGGTGGCAAAGTATTTTGGTATGGATTGAGTGAGTGGGGTAATTGACAGATGGTGGGGGCGAGGGAGTGTAAGAGGGTGAGGGAGGGAGTGAGTGAGGAAAAGAAGATGGAAGAGCCAGACTCAGGGGAGAGAAATACATGTGAGGCCCCCCACCGGGATTGAGTGAGAGTTGGGTAATTGATGGAGGGGAGGGGTGGGAGGGGGAGAGTGAGAGGGGAAAGAAATACATGGGAAGAGAGAGGGAAATAGAGGGGGCTCGCGAGGTGTGAAATTGGGCTCACAAAACTGGGGGGGTGGGGGGATCCCGATCAGAACTGTAGTTCTGTGCCCCGGGAAATATGTTGGCGGCCCTGTCTTTTACAAAGCATTAGTAAGACCACACCTTGAATATGGACTATAATTTTGGGCACACTCCTTAGAAAAGACATTATGGAACTAGAAAGAGTGCAGAGAAGAGTCACCAAATTAATAAAGGGGATGGACAATCTAACTTATGGGTTGAGGCTAGCTAAATTAGATTTATTTACATTAGAAAAGAGGCATCTAAGAGGGGATATGGTAACTATATATATAAATATAGTCGGGGACAGTACAAGGCGCTTTCAAAAAAACTATTTATCCTAAAGACAGTACAAAGGACTCAGGGGCAACCCTTAAGGTTGGAGGAAAGGAGATTTCACCAGCAACAAAGGAAAGGGTGTGTTACACTAAGGGCAGTTACAATGTGGAATTCATTAACCATGGAGTATCTGTCGTCTAAATTTATCATAGGTTGAACTTGATGGACGCATGCCTTTTTTCAACCTCATCTACTATGCAACTATGTAACTACTATGTAACATAGAAGTGAGCACAGTGACCGTATTTTAGCTACTAAAAGAAAAACAGCCAGGGAATAACGGCCCATCAAAAATATGTTTCATACGCCAATACAGAGTCATCCAAATGTCAAAAGACATTACCTGATAGCCCCAGCCCAGGTCTCCAAGACTCGCAGTTGCAGTTTCAGATGTATTGAGGCACTGTGCCTGCCCTGTGTAGTTGTAGTAGACATTAACAGCCTGGAAAATATTCTGCAGCAACTGTTTATCAGCACATCCAGGTTCCTTCAAAAACTTGCAAACGACCTGCAGTAGGATACAGACATTGATAAATCAAATATATTATGGAAAGACAATTTCACCCACACCTCGACCCCTCTCATTTGAGAGAGGAGCCAGGCTGGAGAGTACACCAATATGTAGAAGAAGAAGGGGAAAAAAGTTGTGAAGTGCGCTAGTAATATTAATAATATGTGAATACAAATAATAAAGGTGTATAAATAAATATAACAAAGTGTTATACAAAAAAAGAGAATATGTAAATGAGGTGAATAAAGTTTAATCACACAAGTGATAAAGGGATTGTATAAATAAGTGTATTATCAGTTATTAATGTCAATTAACTATATAAGTAGAGAAAATAATTGTACATAACATATGTAAAAAGAAAAAAGGAGCACCCATACCCAAATATTTAGATTGCAAACAATTTAGTGATGATCGACATATACATTGAACTAGATAATAAACGCAGTAAAAAACACACAATATAAAAAGCACAAGATTGAATCGGGAACAGGCATGGATCTGTATACCTCATAGGAACGGGGTGACCAGCCCCACCCCCCTTCGGTGCACTGAACCTTATTACTCCTAGCAGGCCTTGTCCGGCACTTTGTGGAGGGGAACCAGGATCGCAAGAGCACTGAAATTTTCTCTGTTGGAGATAAGGAAGTCTGCAGCCCCAGCGGAGCATACCAGGAATTGCTACAAGGGATTTCATTAACACACACATTCCCAGCAAATCAAACCCCAGACCCACCACACACATACATAAATAAATACATATATATAGTCAATGCTACATCCAATTTGACAAAATATATATGGTAATAAGCAGTGGTTGACAAATCACCAAAAAATCTACTCGCCACACAAAAAAATCTACTCGCCACCTAGTACCAAACGTGTGCTGCTTGGGCCAATATTTACTCGCCCGGGGGTTAAATCCACTCGCCCGGGACGAGCAAATGTATAGGTTTGTCGAACACTGGAAAGTTAAATACTTCAATAATAATATTTTCTTCGTTATTTAGTTAAACCCTTTGGCCAAAGCACTATAAGCCGTGCATGTCAACGTCATAGCATAACCAAATTTGCAGGTCCTAATACTGCACTGTGTACCTTCCCTTTTACCTCTGTATGAGGAGGAACAACCATAGTAGGTCCTGTCCATACAGCAAAATGAAGAAAGAAAAAAGCTTGCACGTTAAAAAGGTGGGGAGGAGTGTGCTCTGGAGGAGGGGCAACCTACCTCCAAAAAACTGTTGCCAGTTAAAAATGTAATTAACACACACATTCCCTGCCACAACCGCAGCTCCAGACTCTGGATAAGGGCCGTTCTATACAGCATGCGGCCGTCCGTTCCTATGAGAACGCGCGTGCACGTGCCGCATGCTTTCCGTGTATATAGAACCGGGAGCTGCAGGTAAGTGTATATGCGTGTCTGTGTGTGTATATGTTGTGTGAGTGTAAGTGTAAGATTAAGGGGAGTGTAAGTAAGATTTTTTTAAATTAAAAAAAAAAAGTTTAACAATTTTTTTTTTGTGTGTGCATTTATTTACCTCCCCTCCCCCCCACACACACACATCCATACAAACACGCATACATGCATACATGCATACATACATACATACATTTGAGCGCAGGCAGCGGCGCGAAAAGATGAATTTCTTCATCTTCGCCGCTGTCTGTCGGCTCCCCTCTCCCTGCCGTGCGCGCGCTCGGCACATCTATAGAAAGGCTGACTAACGTCAGCCAACTAAAAATCCACGCGCGCGCACGGCGTAGCACGCGCCCGGCACTATAGAACGTGCTGTCCACAGATACTTTTCACCAGTTCATTAACTGCAGGATTAGCAAGGAGATCAACACCAATCCTTTTTCCTATAAATCAGATTGATCTTTATCCAGATTGTGTGGTTTGATCACCCACACTATATACAGTACACTTTACATGCTCTGGACAAATAGGCATGCATGACTTTTAGTAACATCCAATCCACTAATTAGAGTGGCACTATCAGTGTTTTAGGCTATTACTTGCTTCAACCAAACTGTATTTGTATTTTATTCCACACCATTTGTTTGGTTTCTGGTTACAAGCAGATACATTGTTCAATCTTGTGCTTTTTATATTGTGTTTTTTACTGTGTTTATCTGGTTCAATTTATATATCGGTCATCAGTAAATTGTTTGTAATCTAAATATTTGGATTATGGGCGCCCCCCCCCCCCACCAATATGTCAATATGTAGGCAGGAGACAATGGGTTCTGATAGCAGATAATGAAGTAAACCAGTGGGGCTCAACTCCAGTCCTTAAGCCCCCACAACAGGTCAGGTTTTCAGAATATCTCCGCTTCAGCATTGATGGCTAAATCAGAGTCTGAGTCAAAGACGGAGACATCTGTGCTGAAGCAGAGACTGATTGAGCCACCTGTGCTGGAGCCGGGATATCCTGAAGACCTGACCTGTTTGGGGTCTTAAGGACTGGAGTTGAGCACCCCTGAAGTATACCAGTATCCACTCTGGAATTAGTCCAACTATTGCTAAACACTCTTATGAAGAATGGTTGAACAAAAAGTTGAAAAATAGTAGGCTTAAGGGAAATTGGAGTAAGGAATTATTCACTGAGAAGGTAGTATATTCATTGAACAGCTTCCCAGCAAAAGGTGGTAGGGTCTTGTACAGAAATTCAGAACAGTGCAATATTAATGATTACAGCACAATAGCGTGAAAGCTGCCAATTACTTGAATGGCAGATGAGTAAAGCATTTGGAGCCAAAAGTGCTTTAAAAACACCAGGAATTAAAGAGTCAACATATGCTGTCCAGCTGTTTATATGCAATCTTGTTTTGCCAAATGGTTATTAAGGGGAATAAATATTTATGTATATACATACTGTATATCTAGCTAAAATGACCACAAGTGGTTGGTGATTAATTGAACACAGTGATCAATTCGAACAACAATTTTACTGCTTAGTAACAAATGAACCATCACTGTCAATGTTTCAGGATAGATATATATGTTACTGCATGTGTATCATTTTGTAGCTTCTTGTGTTACCCGAATTGGCGAAGCAGGTAGAGGCTGCAAAAAGTTGGCAGCATACGGATAGTCAGCCATGGCCAGGTTAGTCCAAGTTTCAATCAGCCAACTTTTGAGCATTGCAACGTCATCCTTGGTTTTCAATGCATTGCACAAATGAAATGTCTTGGACAGAGAGAGCAATCCTTCATCTAGCAAAAAGATAGAAGACTAGTTAGAATCATGTAGTCAGACAATTAGTGGATGTAATGAAGGAACATGATGGCAACCTTCCACCCTGAATCAGTTAGATCTTTCCACCTAGAATATCAGGAAATCAACGTTTAATATGTCCTGGACTGGAGATCTCCCAGTGGTAATGTTCCGAAAATGAAAACCTAACCATGGGTGACAAGAACATGCAGTGTTTGTTGTAACTAGCCTTTCTGTTTAAAAGATGATTAATTAACATGCGTCCTCCAAAAGATTTCATCAATGGATAATCCACAGATTTGTATTAACAATAATTAGGGAAGCATAACACTCCCAGACTCGGACTTGTAAACATCCATTCACTCGTCAAAAAAAAAAAAAAAAAAAATCTTATTTTTTTGGTGTGCTTGACACTGTTTTGCTCATGGCTGTTAATCCATGACCGGACCATTAGTCTTAGCACCCATTTTTGCTATTCTCCTTTACCATAGACCCCTTTTAGGGGCATCAAAAGTGGCTTGACCTGATTCCCCCTCTCCTTTATAATCTTTATATTAAACATTCCAAGCAAGTCTAGAATTGCTATTTGCAGCATCCCCCCAAAAATGCATATTTTACTATAAATAATAATTAATGCATTTTCAAGCAACATGTTGTGCTGATCTACTTCCACCTTTTTCAACATTTTTAATTTTTTGCTGAATTTTCACCTTTATATTATTTACCCGGCATTTGAAACATGGCAACCCCTGCTGTTTTAATTGTGTTATTATTATTGTTTATTTATAAAGTGCCAACATACTCCACAGCACGGTGCAGTGGGGGTACAGAGTTTTGTATACAGTATTACATACTAAATAAAGACAAACAAGCGCAAACAGATACAGTACAAAAGGTAATGAGGACCCTGCTCATGAGAATTTATAATCGAGAGCACAGATAGGCAACTCCAGTCCTCAAAAGCCACCACCAATGTCACATTATAAGGATATCCCTGCTGCAGAACCGATGGCTCCATCAGTGCCATCTGTGCTGATGCAGGGATATCCCTAAAGCCTGACCTGTTGGTGGCCCTAGAGGACTTGTGTTGCCCAGCCCTGATCTAGAGGACAAGTGTGCTTGGTAGCATGCATTTTAACCTCACAGAGAGGAAATTGCCATAAAACTGATAAAGTAGTAAAGATATTGAGGTTTGCGGGTTGAAATCCGAAATGTTGGAGTTTGTTTGGATGTCTGATTTGAAAACAAGAACAAATGTTCATAGCATACAGTAGCAATGAGCAGGATTGAGAATGCCACTCAATGCACATCTTGACACATGTATGTGCACTTGGGCCAGCGGTTCCAGGGACCTCTGTGGGAAGTGTGAGCAGGTAGTCTCCTTGGTGTCTCAGATTGCTGAAGAGGCCACTTGCAACTTTGAGGGACATTGACAAACTTAAAAAGAAGTTTATTGCTTACTGAGCAGTCCCTGGCTGGGACTAGTGGTGCAGAGAGTGGAGCTGAGAGTGAAGACCAGGAAGGGGTAGGTAGCTGGGTAACAGAAGAGGGACACAGGGGGAAGAGGCAAGCAAGTTCTGTGCTGACCCAGCCTAATAGATTTGCCAGATTGAGTGAAGATATTGGGGGTGTCAGGGCAAGAATATCAAGGTTGGAGGAGGCCGATTCCTCTAGCAGCCAAGGGAATAGTTCCCCCAGCACAAAGGGAACCAAGAAAGGTTGTGGTGGTAAACGCCATTATTAGGAGGGTAGAGAGGGAAATCTGTTGCCGTGACTGGAGGAACCAAACAGTTTGTCTCCCTGGTGCTTGTGTTTGCAAATTGCGGATCGGGTAGACAGATTGTTGGGACTGACCCGGCGGTCTTGGTACACGTTGGCCCCAATGACAAAGTTACAAACAGATGGAGGGTCCTAAAAAAATATTTCAGGGATCTAGGCTGAATATTTAAGGCAAGGACCTCCAAGGTAGTAATTTCAGAAATACAACCAGTGCCATGTGCTACCCCAGGGAGACAGTTGGAGCTTAGGGAGGGTAATGCATGGCTAAAAAGGTGGTGTAGGAAGGAGGTTTTCAGGTTTTTACAGCACTGGGAGTCTGAAAGGTGCTATCTTTATAGTAGTGATGGATTGCACCTTAATGAAGAGGAATATTCTTAGTTTGGGGGGGGGGGAGAGAGAAGGTTAAAAATGTTGGAGGAGATTTTAAACTGGGAAGGAGGGGAGAGGGACAAGAAAGGGGTGATGAACTAGACAGATTAGATAAGAATGGGGTAATAGCTAGAGGCCATGGAGGTAGAGTTGGGGGAAGTGGGAGCTCAGCAAGTAGGGAGGTAGCCAAAATTAAATACAGATAATACTAGAAAACTTCTAAAGACTAAATCCAGTTGGAGTGGAAAGGCAGGAGCAGATAAGATAACAATAGGACAGACCTGGGGAAAAAAACAAAATGCATACTTGCTAATGCAAGAAGCCTGACATAACATGGAGCTTGAATTAATAGCTACAAGGGAGCAGTACGATATCATAGGCATTACTAAAACATGGTTGGATGAAACTCATGACTGGGCAGTTCATTTAGAGGGTTATTCCCTTTTTTGGAGGGATCGAGCAAATAGAAGATGTGGGGGAGTATATGTTAATATAATGTTTACATGTTAAACCAGACTTAAAACCTATAATAAGGGAAAATGTTTATGAAGGGAATGATAAACAAAGATACCTTGTGGACAGAAATTAACAGTGGAGGTACAATGAAAATGTTTGCAGGGATATGCTATAAACCACCAAATATCTGAGATTAAGGAAGCCGAAATAACACAAAAAAACTAGGTCATTATGGATTATGTTAACTACTATCCAGACATAGACTGGGGCAATGAGATTAGCATTACAACAAAAGGAGGAAAAGCAGTCGATCGATGCTGCAGCCGCTCCAAAACACTGGGACTCACCAGGTAAAATTTAAAAGTGAAGTTTTATTCTGGTTACATTAAAATAGGAGACACTCAGGACAAACAAAAATAGAAGAACCTCCTCCCACGCGTTTCGGGCATGAACTGCCCTTTCTCAAGGTTCTTCTATTTTTGTTTGTTCTGAGTGTCTCCATTTTTAATGTAACCAGAATAAAACTTCACTTTTAAATTTTACCTGGTGAGTCCCAGTGTTTTGGAGTGGCTGCGGCATCGATCGATTGCTTGTCCTCTGATACTCCGGATCGAGCCCGCGCCGGGGAGTGATGTCACTCACGTGGACACAGTGGCACGAGGAGAGAGAGAGTGAGAGCAACGGACAACGGAGGACAGCTTCATCGTGAGTACTTGCAACTCCAGGCTGATCCTTGCCACTCTGCACTTTATTATATGGACATTGCTTTGTCTTCATTCAGTAGCAGCTATCTCTCCGGTACTCTCTCCCTCTTATGCTCCTCAATCTCCATTTCGTTCACCATGGGCTTATGCCAACAGGTATATTGCCTTTGAGCTTTTCAGATGGTTCTTCCCATTTACAACAAAAGGAAACAGGTTTTTGGGGGTGCTTAAAGACAACTACATGGCTTAAATTATTGAGGAACCAACCAGGAGAGGGGCAATACTGGATGAAATGTAGAAGCAATAACAAATATTCATGTCCGGGAATATCTGGATAACAGTGATCATAACATGGTCTGATTTGAAATAAATTATCAAAAAACATAGTAGATAGGTTCAACAAAGACTACATTTTTTAGAAAGGCAGATTTGAATAAATTGAGGAATAATCTAGAAGGAATAATTTGGGATGATTTTGAAGGGAAAGATGTAGAGGATAAATGCGCCGTCTTTAAAACATTGTTAGAAAAGCACACTCATCAGTGTATACCATTGAGTAATACATTTAAAAGAAACAAGTCTACAGTGGTGTAACAACCGCTCAGGATGCCCAGGCTACGAAGAGTTTTGGAACCCCCCCCCCCCCCCCCCTCTCAAGCAGTTATACAATGAAAATGATTTCCAGGGGGAGAGAGCAAGACATCTGTAACAGAGCAGCCCTCCTTCATCAACGTTATGCTGCTACGTCGGCAATGGCGATGTGACGTCACATGGTGGTGTGTTGCCACGACAACGCGTTGACACATGACGCAGTGATGTCATGACATCATGGACGCCGCAACGGTGCCCGGGGGCCCCACGGCGACTCTAAACAAATGTGGCTAAATAAACAGGTAGGGGAGGAAAGGGAAAGGAAAAGGCATTTAGATTCTTAAAGTCAGAAGGGACGGAGGGTTCATATCAGAATTATAAAAATTATGTAAAAGGGTAATTAAACTAGCAAAAATTTTAAATTAAAAAAAGGAGCGCACTAGAGAGTAAGATCAATATTAAGATCAAACCTAAGAAGTTCATGAAGTACCTTAATATTAAAACAATTAGAGAATCACATGCAGGACCCCTTCAGTGTGTGATGGGCTGGCAAATTATTGGAGATAAGGAAAAACCAGTAGGTATTAAATAAAGGACTTGGCTGTATTTACCAGAAAATAATTAATTGCAACAGTAGTGCCGCCGCAGGAGGAAGCCACAACCTCTATATTAACAAACAATTGGTTAACTGAGGAAGAAGTTCATAGGCGGCTTAATAAAATTAAAGTAAACAAGGCACCTGGCCCCGATGGCATAAATCCAAGAGTTCTTAAAGAGTTAAGTTCAGTAATAGCCAAACCATTACATTTAATATTCAAGGACTCCATTTCCATAGGCTCAGTACCCCATGACTGTCGTAAAGCAGAAGTTGTGCCTATATTTAAAAAGGGAGCTAGATCACAACCGGGGAATTACAGACCTATAAGCCTGACATGAATAGTAGGGAAGCTATTTTAAGGTTTAGTACAGGATAATATTCAGGAATACCTAAAGGGAAAACAAAATTATTAGTAATAGTCAGAATGGATTTATGAAGGATAGATCGTGCCCAAACAAACCTTATTCGTTTCTTTGAGGAGGCAAGTAGGAATTTAGACCAGGGTAATGCAGTTCCTGTGATCTACTTAGATTTTGCAAAGGCTTTTGATATAGTTCCACACAAAAGGTTAGAGTAAAAAAAAAAAAAAAAAAAAGGGCAAATTGGACTCGGCAAAATTATTTGAACCTGGATTGAAAACTGGTTCAAGGATAGATAACAAAATGGTCATAAATTGAACTTTTTCAGGTTGGACTAAAGTTGTGAGTAGAGTACCTTAAGGATCGGTACTGGGAACCCTGCTTTTTAACTTGTTTATTAATGACCTTGAGGTTGGCATAGGGAGCAAATGACACTACATTGTGTAAGGTAGTAAAATTAGAGCAGGATGTAATTTCTCTCCAGAAGGACTTGCATAAACTGGAAACTTGCGACAGGTAATTGGCAGATGAGGTTAATACAGATAAATGTAAGGTTATGCATTTGGGAAACAAGAATATACAGACTACTTACAAATTAAATGGGGATAAATTAGGGGAATCCTTGATGGAGAAGGATTTAGGAGTACTTGTAGACAGCAGGCTTAGCAATAGTGCCCAATGTCAAGCAGTAGCTGCAAATAAGATCTTATCTTGCATTAAACGGGATATGGATGTTAGGGAAGCATAATTATGTTGCTGTATAAAGCACTAGTAAGACCACACCTTAAATAAGGAGTACCGTTTTGGGCATGACTCCACAAAAAAAGACATTATGGAACTAGAAAAAGTGCAGGGAAGAGCCACCAAATTAATAAAGGGGATGGAAAATCTGATTTATGAGGAGAGGCTAACTAAATTAGATGTGTTTATATTAGAAAAGAGGTGTGTAAGAGGGGATATGATAACTATATACAAATACAGTACATGCAGGGTCAATTTATGGAACTATTCATCCCAAGGGCAGTACAAACGACTCGGGGTCATCCCTTTCATCCCTTAAAGTTGGAGGAAAGGAGATTAAACAAGCAACAAATGAACGGGTCCTTTACAGTAAGGGCAGTTAAAACGTCAAATTATTCATGAAGACTGTGATGATAGATACAATCTACAGTCATCAAAAAAAAGTTTGGACATCTTTTTAGAAAGGAAAGGTATACAGGGATATACCAAATAAGTAAGCATGGAAAGGATGTTGATCCAGGGAGAAATCTGATTGCATTATTTGGAGCCAGGAAGGAATTTATGTTTCCCCTTATGAGATATCATTAGATAATGTCTCACTGGGGTTTTTTGTTTGCCTTCTGGATCAATACACTGTAAGTACGGATATAGTATAAAGTATCGGTCATCTAAATTTAGCATAGGTCGAACTTGATGGACACGTATGTCTTTTTTCAATTTCATCTACTATTCAACTATGTATTCAAGCAAAATAGTTGCCAAAATGCGAGAGGCTTGTCATCCGATTTCTTTATTTTATTTTAATTAATGGAGCATACGTTTTTTGTTTGTGAACACAAACGTTCCCAAATTTAAAGCACAAAAGTTTGAAATAAAAGGAAAATGTTCTGCTCAATTTAAGTTATCCCAATAATTACTTACCAATCCAAAACCAAATTGTGTTCTAGCAAAATACAAAACAATTTTAGAACCAAAACCCCAGTGGAAGTGTCAACCATTAAAGAATAGTGGGTTGCTAAAAACAGCAGCAAAAGGACTTTACAGTGATTAAAAGACATTTATGACGAGTAGAGAGGATTGCTGCTTTATAGAGTTGTAAGACGCAGTCGTGTTCCTACAGGGGGGGTCCCAAATTTGGACTTCCAAACTTGCACCAAGAGGCTGGCTATCCGTGCTGCAATTTGGAACATTTAATGGAGAAAAGGAGGCGTTGTCCCAATAGCAAGAAAGGAAACACTGGGAAACACTGGAGGAGAGAGAGCAGGGACCGGAGGAAACAGAGCAGAGGGAGTGTTGGATGAAAAGGGAAGAGGAGCTGCTGGAGAACAAAGGGAAATATAATAAAGGAAGAGACTGGAGAAGAGGGAAATAAGAAAACAGGCTTCAGGAGGGGACAGAGAATCAGCGAAGGTGCTGTATAAGGGGCAAGAGTGGAAGTGGAGGGGAAGGAGATTGTATGAGATCTAGATCATAAATTATCACGAGCAGGGTCCTCATTACATTCCATATGTGCTTGCGCTAGTTTTGTATGTCATTCTGTTTCCCTAATTCTATTCCCCCCTTGGTACCGCGCCGTGGAATATGCTGGTGCTCAAGAATAACAAGCATCAAAGTAAGTGTGTGTGTTTGTCTAGGTGTGTATATGTGCATAACTACATTTGTGTGTTTATAGAAGTATGCTTACAAGCATGTGTTACTCCTTGAAAAATTGTGTTATGAAATGCGTAGGAGGACTTTTTTTACTTGTGTCAGTGACCTAAATAAAGTACATTTTTATATTTTTCTAATTTTGTTTCCCGTGCAACTTCTTGGGGTTGCTGCGCTGATCACCTTTAGTTTGCATATCTACTTCAAAGCGAGTGTGGATATCAGGTGCCTGTATAGACTCAAGTTTTACTCCCCAAGCAATGAGCCTTGCTGCCCCAGGTATGAAAACCTAGGAATGCCACTGTCCAAACATTTGTACAAAATGAAATCCAAGAATGTTAATTCCCCAGATCCCCGAAGCTTTCCCTAGGCTTAATTCTTACCTGTTTCTGCCATGCGGTTAATGGCTGCCCAAGAGTTCAAGATGCTTTGGGAACATCCTAATCCCCCATCCTTAAAATCTTGTGTCACTATTTTATAAAATTCATTGCAAGGAACTAAATTCTCAAATTGCCAGATAGGAGCAGAGGCCGCCAGAGCTCTATGGGAAGAAAAGAGAAGAGAAAGTCGTTTCTAGCAACTAGAAACTGGGTCGCCAACTTGAATTACAGAAATCTAAATTACATTTCCCTCCATCATCAAGGTTCTTAAAGTGGATTAAATAACCTGGACATAGTCCAGGCCCATGTATCCTATTACTGTATATCCTATCCTAATGAGGCTGGTAAACTCTCCAGGTATACTCCTTTACTTACTACTACTACTACTACCAGACTTACTGATGCATACACATTTGTTTCTGCATATTACCAATGACTGAATTTAGCCAGTAGAGTATTATTTACTCCAGTGATGACACTCCGATCACACAATATCAGCCCTTGTCACACTCCTGAACTGTTATGTCTTTTTTTGGTCATAATTCAGACAGTCTCCAGATTGAGATTGTTGGAATTTCCACCTTAAAGGAGTAGTTCCTCACCAACACATCAGTTCCCCCTTTTTTGACATAGGTAGGAACCAGGGGATCTCCAGAGCCGAAATTGACATGGTCCAGCTCTGGGGCAACGTCCCCCCCCCCCCTCCCGCCCTGGTTATAACAAAAAAAGGGGGAGCGGTGCAAAGAGGGACTGCTGCTTTAAAAAGAGCGATAGTTGAGGTGCTGCATGTTTTTTACACTGTCAAACAATTAGCCATTTATGAGTGATTTGGTCATATATTCCTATAGGGGGATTCCATCATGGACACACTTTGAACAGTACCTTTCCAATATGTGACAACTCCAAAAGTCTTTGAAGAGCCAATTACTATACGCATGCCTTCTACTGTATCTGTACTTATCTCAAGCACAGTTTCTGCTTTGAGAAATTGGACCATTCTGCCACATGAGAAGAGGTTCTGTGACTTTAATTCTTTAACAATTTAAAAGCATAAATATCTTAATATAAAAAAAAATGTCAATAAAGATAGTACTATACATTGGTCTAAATGTTTTTTTACTGAAACATGAAACAAACACTACTTGTTTTCAGTTTTCCGACTTGCGTACAACATTTACTGGCATTCAGGAAAGTAGCTGCTGTAGCCCTGCAGGATGCCATTAGTCACAGTACTTAATTAAAATACCAATTTCACTGCCGCAGGCTATCCCTGGGAAAACGTGTCCTTTAAAACAACAATCAGCAAGTTCCGGGGGGGAAAAAAAAAGTGTCATATTGATTAAGTAAAGGACACGGAACATGCAGGACAATGTACTCACCCAACAACAACATGCGGATACTTCATTCTAAACCAGGCTGCCAACATTCCACCATAGGACCCGCCAATGGCAATGACCGGGCTGTCTTTCGCCTCTTTAATGGTCTCTTTAATGTACTGTACTAAAATTGCGAAGTCTGCAAGAGCCTGTTCGGATGTCAAATAATTCAGGTGTTTGGGATCCTGAAAAATACAGAGCACGTACCATGTCAAGCTGCAGAAAAGACAGATTCACTTACATTACACTGTCGATCCTTTCCGTGTCCAGGTCGGGTGAATTTGAGTCAAATTAGGAGATTCTACTGTGTTGCTCGAAGGCAAGTTAATAGTATTGATAATTTGGTAGGAAGTAAACAGAAAAAGCATGCTAAATATAGATTACAGATATGAGGCTCCTTTCAATAAAATTAAAATAAGTATATACATACTGTATATATACACACGCATACATATACCGTAGGCACACCTTTACTAAACATTAACATGTGTTGGCAAGTGCACGCATCATAACAATGATACACTGTAAATACATTACCCTGATGCAAAGCTCGGAGTTAATGAAGAGGCAGCACACCACAGGTAAGTGAAACAATATTAAGTGTATGGAAGCCATAAAACTAATGTTTTGTACTCTATGTCAGGACCTTCATCAAATATATAATATATACAGTATATGTAGCCATGGCTGGTTCTGGCTACTCATCTGCCCTCCCTAACATGTAAGTCCTGGTAGATCCAGGCAGTGTTAGGCCCATCTTGGGTTTACCCCTCCCCTTTGGAGCTTCCTTGAGTGGCAGGAGTGGAGGTGGGACTTGGTCTGTATGTTGCCCAATCGTAGGAAGAGGCACACCTAAATTGTAGTCTGTCTGTGTAGGAGTTCTTCCAAGTTCCCTAAGGAGTGTGCAGCTCTGATTCTAGTACCGGGAGTTGTAAGCGGTGTCTCGCCCTGCGGGGTGGAACAATATGATCAGTCCCACTACGGGATTGTGACAAGGCCCAAAGCTAGGATTTGCCAAAGGGACCATCCAGAGGTCTGGGACCCAGAAGAGTATTCGCTGTATGACTGTATGTAGTGGATGCTAAATAAAGAGATCCTGTTTCAATATACTCCAGGCCTGGGTTGCAGTCAGAGGGAGTATGGAAGGATTCTACCATAGGCACTGCCTCCAGCACTCCTGGAGCCTGTGGTGGATGGAGGCGCTAGCACTGCAGAAACTGAACTGAAGCATCTACATCAAAAGCCTGTCATGTTGTCCCAACACCATCGCAGACCCTCAACCCTCCTGTGAACCAGCAAGTAAAGCATACCACCATACACCGGTAGCAGAGCAAATCTCCCATAAGGGGGGGGGGGGTCAGATGCGCTACATATATATATATATATTTAATTGTAAGGATACTTACACTAAATGACAGGTCACCGAAAGGCATAGACTCTCCATAATACCGGTGTTCAGCGAATACCAACATGGCCCCAAGCTCCTCAGCAACATCCCACATAAACCCCTACAAGAAAAACAACATTTTATATAATTAATTCTGTTACAAACTGATTTAAATGTCACTTCTATCCTGAACACATTCTCTATTTTGAATAATACTTTCTGGGTTTCTTGACATGGATTGCCACCACCTTTGTTTTTACGAAGCTTTTACTCAGCCCATAACTTTGTAACCACGAAAAAATATATTTTAGTGATAAGCCTATAGTGAAAACAGAAGTCAGAATACATATACAGTAATGATATTTGCTCTGCTAAGTTTAGCGCTCTATCCTAGATGTAAGGAGAAATGTTGAATTAAGTGATGATTCAGATTACTGAATTTCCAATAAATAGTATATTGCTACAGTATGTGGGAACCCCATTTTTACAAATAATGGTTTAATTCCAAAAAAATTAAATTGAACCTACTGGGTTTTTTTTTTTTTTTTTTATCTGGGTGGCCCTGCCCAAAATGCAGATCTTTCTGACAATCTCTAGAACCATCTCAGAAGATTTGTATTAAACACCGTTCCCTTGAACATTTACCGTGCAGAGTCTCCAACTTCCTCAGATAACAGGAGCACTGTATACTGCACCGACACACTTTATTCGAGCAAATACCCAGTATGTACTTGGCAGATACCTGGAATGCGCCGCTCCTCACCTCTGACAAGCCCCGTTGTGTTTGCCTTCCCAGCCTGGGTTCATGCCTGGCTGACGGGCGGCTGATCTGTTAAATGATAATGATTAGGATTTAATAGGCTGCAATGCTTCGCGTGTCTACCAGATGGCATAAATTCATGAATTGTAATGCAGTATATATATATATATATATATATATATATATATATATATATATATATATATATAATGTGCAGTATTGCAGCCAGGGGGAATAAAATGCTTCAATCCCTGCCTGGAAAATACCTCAATGCACTCGGGCAGAAAACAGTCACAAACCTCAATACACCCGGGTATACCCGAATTCGTGGGACTAGCCGAGCTCGAATAAAGTGTGTCGCCAGTGTACTAGGAAGTCATAGAAGCATGGGGGGTAAATATCTTGTGCAGCTCCCTACCGAAACCAACATCTGCTAACGTACTGAAGTAAATAATATACACGGTTTGATGCTCTAATAAAAAGTCATTTGCATGGATTCCGTAGAGATGTTGTGGAGTGCATTGTACAGATTATACAGTTAGGCCTGGGACAAAAAAGTACATAATCAGCAAACTCACTAAAAGACTTTGCTATACTTTGTACGGTGGAGGGGTTCTCACACCATACCCAGATTGCAAACCAGACACAAATTTACCTTACAATTGTTGATATGTTCAGTTGCGTTTTAAATTCAGGACAGTAAATAAAAATACCACTTGTGAGCACATTCGCATGTCTCAGACAGGTCTGCAACCCTGTCTTACCCCCATTATCAGTTAGCACAGCGGTGCGCAAAGTGGGGGGCGCGACCCCCAGGGGGGGCGGGAGATTGTGCTGGGGGGGCGCGGGCAGTTGCAGAGGCCCCGCGCTCTTCCCCCAGGCATTTAAATTAAATGCCGGGGGATCGCGTGAGGCCCCTGCAACTATTTACTTACCGGGATTCCGCCGTCTGTGCTGCGTCGCCATGGCACCATGTGACCTGACGTCACACGCCCACGCAGCGTCATCTGACGCGAAAGAAGGTAGGCAGGGGGGCGCGAGAGCCGGGGCAGAGTGACAGGGGGGCGCAGCACAAAAAGTTTGCGCTCCCCTGAGTTAGCATACAATGAAGCCATGCATTCTGGGTAATCACATGCAAATGTGCGCTCAGTGTGTCACTCTTTACTTTATGTCCATTTTAACATGGACCCCTATTAGCTTATGCCTGCCGCATCACACAGCTTTTCAGCACAGCCTGGGAAAAAACACACTAATAAGTATGAAGAAATAGAACACAAATGTATTCAAGTTACACTTACTGTATTATTGCAGAACCAAGTGATATCGCCTTCATTGCCAGTATAGAAAAGTATTGGCCCACTAGGTTTCTTCCAGTGAGTATCTGCTATTAGATAACGGTGTTTGAATGTACAATCCTCAGAAAAACCAAAGTGGTCTATCTGTGGAAATAAACATGGTCATAATAATTAATATGGAGCGTAGATCAAAGTTTCTGTTCATTACGTTTGCTCCCTAACAAAAAGGTATTTCTTCTGACTTTTTGTCCACAGATAAACACAAATGCATATTCAGTACACAAAAGAAAAAATGAGAAATAAAAACTCAGGCTCATCTTGGGACAGAGCCAGTCACTATTTCTCTCCGAGCCTCAGGCACAAGAAGTAGGATTGCATGGGCAGGGGTGTTAACACAATACACAGATTCCCAACAAGCTCTGAGATTGAATGGAGAGGGGTGTGCAAACTGGCCGCCTTACAGAGGCCCCGCACTCTTCCCCACAACATTTAAACTAAATGCCGGGGGAGCGCACAAGGCCGCTCTATAGTCCCTTACCTGCTTGCCGGCAACTTCTGGCGACACGTCACCTGGGAAATAACGCCACGGGGTCACATAATGTTGTGATGTCAGAAACGCCAGAGAAAAGGTATGGGGGTGGGGGATAAGCGGGGTAGAGCAGGCAGGGGGTGGGGGGGGGGGCGCAGATAAAAAAAGTTCACAGCCCTGCTTTACAGAACAGGAACTTGCTGCACCTGTAAAAATTCTGCGTATATGGTCAATGCTATATTATAATTAAACATTGTAAAAGAGGAGCTCAGAACACATTTACACATTTTACTTTACCACAAACAAATATAAAAAGGTGTTTTCTCTTTGCATAGGAGTAAAGCCAGGATTCAAGAATATGAACATAATGGTTTAAGATTGATCAAAGATGCCTACATTCAAAGGGCATCTACATTATCCAATGGGAGACAGTAGAATTTAACAAAAATATATATAAAGGAAGCTTCATAGGCACCTTGTACATTATAAATGTAATTAATCGGAGAACCTTTAAATATCTACTTTTAACACAATGAGAAAGCAAATGTTGTTCTTATGTTCATCCTGTCTGATAGATTTCCTAATTTTAGAAAGATACAGGGAGAGAGGAGGATTTCCTCACGCCGCCCTCCCTGTGCCTGGGTATACAGTATTTTACAGTAATGTACCAATGGGCTGGGCAGGAAATCGGCATGTCCTCTGCTCAGTGGATGTTTATCTTTAAAGAACAGACACAGCATTAGAGGATGGCAGACATGAACAATGACGTGTAACTGGTTTAGAAGTTAAATCTAAGGTTTAGGAATTGTACAATAAACCAATATGTTCGTGCCAGATTCACAAGTGAGAGATTGAAATCCAGTTAGAAAAATATCAAGTTATCTCTTAGTTATAAAATCGCCAATCGCATGTTTTTTTCTGAAAATTGACAAGTATTGCGATTTGTCTATATAATCCATTACTTTTTAGGTGAATGAAAACTTTATAATAGTTTTTAAATTGTTTTTTAAACGCTGTGTACTAAATGATATGGCCACATTTGCAAACCGGTGCTAAGCCAAAAGGTACATTTGGATGGGATGTAAGCTCCTTAGTGTTTAGCACTGCTTAGAAAATGAATGGGGCATAGAAGGCCTTCTCCAGCGCCTGAAGTTAATATGCCCTATAGGCAGGGATTCGTTAACCGCCATTGCATGGTATCGAAACCCTGTCTACGATGGACTTAAATGGTAGTTAATGCCGGATCGGGGTGTGATATCCTGCATCAGCGTTTTGTACCCTATCTCCCCTATAGTCCCTTGCTTGGTGTTTTATTTTAAAGCGGCAATCCCCCACCCAAAAATATACCTTTTGCTGAGAAATATACATCCCATGTGATCCTCAATGTGTATGGGTGCTCTTCTGAATCACAACGTTCATCATATTCATTGTTTTATTCCCCAAAATCTCAGGGATCAACACAGTTTTCTATAGTGCAAAGTCTTCAAGTGGTAAAGAGATCCCCATATTCAGATAAATGAACACAAGACAGTGACTCACGCAGGCTGGTTATTTAACCCTTTTGCTGCCAGATAATCTAGTATAGAGCAATGAAAAACCTTCTGGTAGTAAAGAGGTTAAGTGTAAATTGTAGCCATCCAGCTGCCATTGGCCATAATCTCTTAACTCCCCTGAGAGGTAAGGAGCTCACAGGAGGAAAAGATCATGTGGAAGTGGTCAGCGTGATATTTACATTATGTATCATTTTACACAAAAATGTGCTCATTCCTAGCTAATGACTGGGATCAGCACTTTTCTACCAACACAGAAGCTCTGGACTATTAATTGTATATTAGCAGATTAACATTGACCAATGATTCTAAATTACAATGACATCTTGTTCACAAAATATGTTAAACGTAGCAGCAAAAATAAATGGAACAACTTTAAGATGCAAAAACGTTCATCAAAAGAGCAAGGCTGATACCAAAGCTCTATATTATTTGCAACGTGTTAGTTTTGTGCAGTTTAGGAGCCCAGTGCATTGGGTTTTATATGAGGCATTCTGCAGATTATGTATAATTATAAAAATAAAAAAAATACATGTAATTGCATATTATATAGAAAAGAGTGAGATTACATGGCAACTCTAGCCAGATGACAATGGCATATCAATGCGTGAAATCCCACAGGAAGTTTGTCACCTCTTCGGAAGGCAGATGGATAAATAATCAGGATTCTATCTACAGATGGGACACAGCTGTAAAGTAATTAGTGAACAGCTTTGCACACACACACACACACACACACACACACATCCCAAATCCAAAAGAAAACAAAAAATGTGGTGATTCTCCAGAGCCCCAAGTGTTTCATCCAAAAATATAACATGACCACATGGACGACTCCACAGACATCTGATGTCCCAGCACAAGCACACCATGGCCCATATATTTGGGGAATATGTCGTCTCCCTTCCAGAGACCAGTTTATTTCAGAAAGTGCATGTTGGGGGGGTTCTAGTAGGACCAAGGGAGGCGAGAAAAAAAGAGCAATTTCCAGGAATAACTTGTTGAATGATATGTCTTCTCTCCACACCCTCTCCTCTCTGAGGCTGAGATTATACTCAGTGCGATGGTGCAGGCGCGCGACAAACACAAATGGCACAATCCCCCTAGTGCGCGCACAACGGAGCGCGATGGCGGGACCGCGTTTTGAAAAGAAAAAAACATTTGCCTTTTCAAGTGCAGTCCGTACCATCAGCGTCACATGATTGGTTCAGCCAATGAGGGTGAACCAGCTTTGTGACACTACCGCCACGCCTCTCCAATCTTCTGACGCGAGAGGCAAGAGGCGCCCTAAATGCGATGAGTGTGCGCAGACTATAATCATAGCCTGACAGAAAAGGATGTATACATGCTACTAGAATAATTTTTAGTAATTTTAGAAATTGACTTTAGTCTTACATATTCCTCCTAATCCCATGCTACAATGAAATCTTCCAGGAGTTGTGTTTCAGAGATTCACCAATGTAAAGACAATAGCTGCTTTTAAACATGTTCTAAAAACTACTTATATTATAGATTGCTCATTGAAAACCTTATATACCATTTTTAAAGAAGCATCAATTATTGCAATGAAAATTATTTGCCCTCTCCTGTGATGGTGGTAGAGTCACATTTACCGATTGTGATGCCGGCAGCTTTGGGTCAACAGATATTTGAAGATTCTACAGTATCAAGTTTTAGATATTTGAGCTGAATATCTCTTGAACTGCACGTGCCATATTAGTGAGCCTGTGGTTATCAAGTTCTGGGGCACTTACCAAGTAAGTTTAAAAAATATTGATAGTGAGCATTTTTGAACTCTGAACAGTACAACATAACAGAACAACACCAATATGGTCTCTTACATGAATAAATAAATAAAAAATGCTGCATTGATGCCAAAGTTGATAGCACTTGTAAATGCTCCAGAAAAAAAAAAAAGTTATGTTGTATTAATATTTCTCCAAAGATAACAAGATTTAGAATTACAGTAGTTAGGTTATAAGGCACTCGAACAACTGTCCAACAATGCAGAGCACAGGTACTGTATTCACACTGAGAATAGTACAGAACAAATGGCTCGGTCTCTAAAAACACATTTATTTTCAAAAGTATGTAAAAATGTAGGTTTTAGTATGAAAGTGCTCATCAATTATGTACTTTGACTTAAGTAGTATTAAACAGTTGATACCACAGACATTTAAGTGAAAACGTATAAAACATTGCTTCAGTCCACCTTATCGGGTTTTGAAATGTATTTTCTTATTGCTTAAAAAAAAAGTCTTAATGTTACTTGGAGTACACAAAGTACATGGAAACGGCTTTGATGTTTCAAAGCTCTGTACACACTGCTACATCTATGAAGAATTTTCTTGTTGTTCCAATAGAAGATATTAAAATTAAACCATGCACTCGGTATATGCACTGCAAATGGCAAGCAATGTACCTGGATCATCCAACCTAGACTAAAGCCACTTAAAGCAGACATATTAATTAAGACTGGGCACTTTGAAAATGTTTAGAACCAAACATGAGGGTTTTGGTTTCAACTGAACTCAATTGGTTTGCAGAAAAACATATGTTTTCTTTTCTTAAATGTGGGCAAGCGTTTTCATGCTTTGAACTTATCGCAAAAGTTGAGGGATTTTTTTGGAAACGTAACTTACTTACAAATAAATAAATCAGCCAATACAAAACCCAATTTAGCGAACATAAAAATAAATAAATTAAACAAAAATGCTCTCGAAATGTGGCTAGAATTTCACGAAGATTCGAAAGTTTAAGTAGTTCGACTCCAACTTTGAAGTTCATGAACGTGCCCATCCTTAATATTAATTATTTCTGCGTTGCATGCCCCCATTAGACAGTACATTGGTGCAAGTTTGCCCACCTCACTCAGTACCTGTTGTAAGCTGCTCATACTCACACCACTTTGAAAATAACACACTCCAAATTTGTTTTCAAAAGTAAAAATTGTTTTAGTTAGTCGCAATAGAACATACATTACCCTTTCCTGATTTTTTTAGACTACAGCTGTTAAGTTAACAAATGTAGCTAGTTCTATACAGGGGCACACACACAGATTAGTGTATAATGTCAGTTAATACAATACGTCAGCCCTCACTGAGTTCAACTACACTCGCCCTACTCATTGCTCCAGTGACTTTGAAATGGACAGTATCAAAGTAGAAATGTTAGTAGGAAACAGTAAAAAAAAATCCCACAGAGCACAGAAATAACATATACAAAAGGAATTCAAAAGATCTCAGTATATATGTAATCTTAAGGAACTGAAATTGCTATGCATCAGGGAATTCACATACATCCACTGCAGTACATATAGACATTCTTCACACACACACAAAACTAATTAAAGTAACTTGATAGTCCTCCATGAGGAGACATGAGAGAGCTATTGGTTGGTGACCAGGATGTCTTCAAATGTGCTTTGCAAAGTTTCCAAAAATGTCACATTACTTGAATATTAGTGGAAAAATTTAGCAAAAATTGGACAGTTTTATTAAAAATTAGCAGTTACCAAGCATTTTTAATCACGACCCTAAACTACTGCAGGACTTTTGCTAGAGAGAGGACAGAGAGGGAGAAGAGATAACGGAGATACCAGGGAAATTAGATAATTTAAAATATGCAAAATATCAAATTATTTAAAATTAGCAGTTTTCCAGTTTCACATGTGTTCACGGGCATCTCTCCACATGGAGTGTATTTGGAGGAATACTACTAAATTGCTTTGTGTATATCTTTATGTAGTCCTCTTTCTCCATGTATAAGGGAAACTACCTGTGCTGCCGAACCTGTGTGGTTTACAGAAGGCCTGATCCTCCGCAGCTGGGAGCCTGGGGTGGTCACGTTCGTTGGTATACAGCGCCTCCAACTGAGAGAGATCTAACGCGGTAGGATAACCCCTCACAGGAACCCACCAGTAACGAATAAGGATACACACACAGTATGGCTAACTCATATTTACTGGCATATAACTGATAACACTATAATATGCAAGGCCACGCAAGGCCATACCCACAGTACCCCCACTTTACAACCACCACTTGGTCCACACCCCGGTGAGGGTACCCCAAAGTTATAAGGGTGCCCTGGGCATCTAGCCACCCGGTGTCCACAAGACAGGCCCACCACAAAGTGTGTGGGGAGTAGCGCTACCCCTGTGTATGGCCAGTGGTGCACGTTGATACCTTCCTGGTCTTAGGCCAGACCAGGCCAAACTGTAGCGTGGATCCGTCGGACAGCGGAGTGGCCCACAACGCGATCTATCCACTCCTTCCACAAAGTCATCCGCCTCTGAGGGAGCTCCTGTTGGAGTGTGTCCCTATGAGCGTCTATAATGGCTTGTGCTCTGGTCCCAGAATGAAGGCCGCAGATCGCTGTGTGGCTCTGTCACTGATGTAGCAGCACTAACAGCACACTAAAGGGGGTGTCCTTAGCTGAAAGGGCCTTCCCTATACATGCGCTAGCTGGGGCCTACAGGGGAAAGCTGGCCTATTCCCAGGGCCTCTGGCACACTACCTCTCTCCTCTGCATCCTGCTCCCGACTGACATGGTCCCAGATTCGCGCTAAACCTCACTGCTCCCTTTCTGTGGATCAGGGAGCCCTATTGGCTATACCTGCCCATGTGGTGATGCAGCCCGTGAGGCTTCTGGGACTTTTAGTCCCCAAGTCTCCTCTGTGGAGCCTGTGTAATGGCTGCCGCTCACGCCCGTACTGCGCAGGCGCACACTACTCCTTGCACATGCGCAGGCAAAAACAAAATGGCGTCCCTCGCTGTCGGGTGCGTCACAGAGCTCCAGCGACTCGGTCGCCCGTCTGCAGGCTCTACCTGGCGTTCCCTGCATCCCTACTCCGCCCGCAATCCAGGCAGAGCAGCCGTAGCCTCCCCCACACCCGAGGTATGGGTCTGCGCTACATTTATATAGCACAAACGGTGTATATGCAGTGCTTCACACTGATTATTAATGTACTAATGTTGCAAACCAAACAACCTAGTAAAGTTTTAACCAAGCAAATAGGTGCAAGAAGTTCACTGCTTGAAGCTGCAGACCAAGCAATATCCTACATATGTTTTTTTTTTTTAAATAAATCAGTTCTGTACTATGAGAAAATACTTATAGCATTTTTATTAAACAACTCTGAATTAATTTTTTAATGTAATGTAACAAGAATTTTTTTATTTCTATAGCAACCATTTACAAAGTCACATCCCCTTCCTCTTCTGAAATAGGCTCTGGCTTGCCCCTTTTTGAGCCCTCTCTCTAGCAGTGCACCAATTGTATCTAGCGACTGCCTCGTCACATGATCTTCCCCACAGACCTTTGCATCTTTAGTTCTCTTCTGCTGCACTGTGCCATTTAGTGAACACCCGAGCAGAATCTTCAGCAATCGATCACAAGAGAACGGATCGATTGGTAACTTAGCTAATTACTTATTGTGTGGATTGTATTGAGGCACATATTAAAAGGGGGAGAAAAAAAAACGGCAGCTTGGACTACTGCTTTAGGCTAAGGCTACACTTATAGTGCCGGCGACAGCGACGTCAGGCTACGGTCGCTGGAAAAATCAAATTGAGATGACTTCAAACGACCAAGCCGTTTGGTCGCGCTTACTATAAGCGCACGCGACGGCGACAATGCATTTGTTTTGACGCGATGTCGCGTCGCTTTCGACGGCACTATAAGTGTGGCTAAGGCCCCAGTGCGCGCGACGGGGTGCCTGGCGGTGCTCGTTCCCGACATCAGCTCTACCAGGTGCACTACTGGCAACTCACAACGGGGAGGCGTGGCCATGACGTCACGCGGCTAGTTCGCCCTCATTGGCTGAACCGCCGCGTGACGTGGACAATGCAAGGATGCCGCTCCAAAAGACAAAAATCTTGTCTTTCGGCCAAGGTGGTCGCGCCTCGCGGGCGCACACACACACGCCGACTGGGGCCTGCCCCATAGAGGGCTGTGCCTTGTTTGCGGCACGCTCGCCGTCGTGCGCGCAGCCGTGGCCACTGGGGACCTAGCCTTAAGCATGAGGGAGAATGTCTGTTATATAAAACCTCTACATACACAAAATAGCTACTGAAACATAAACGGCAAGATAAGCATCTCACTGAAAACCGTTAGTGCACATGAACAAGTGGTGATGTTATCTAACAAATAGCTATAACTAAAGCGCCCCACAGGAACAATTACTATGTCAGACTTCGGCCTAATCCAACGTGTGAGTCAATAGTTAGGAGTTCATGAAAATGCAGGGTTATTATTAATGTGCTGGTCAAACAACGTTTAGTTTCTGAAAACTGTATTTTCATAGAGATTCTTTTTAGGCTTTTGTGGGTAGCAAAAATGGTTGCTTATCCTCTAATGAGTTGTCTTTTGACCTATTTCTTATTAGACTTTGTATAAAATGCTACGTCCTTCCCTGTTAAGTCCTTCCTTCTTAAGTGGATCTAATGTCTGTTAAGCAGACATGTTTCATGCTTTTATCTAAGGCCGCGCTTATAGTGACGGCGACGCGACGTCGCCCGAGAACAAACGCATTGCCGCCGTGTGCGCTTATAGTAAGCGCGACGGCGACAATGCGACGTCGCGAAAACTGCAAGCCGGCAAAATTTGATTTTTCAATGGATGTCGCCTCATGTGACGGCCCTTGAACCGAATCAAATGCCCGGAAACCCGCGCCGCCGCCGCCCAGCGAAATATAACTTTCGCCTGTGGCGTCGATGACGGGTGACGTCACCCGTCGTGTCGCCATCGACGGCACTATAAGCGCGGCCTAAGGGCTGAGACCCGCTGTGCCCGATGGCGCCGACGGCGGCGTGAGCGCAACTCACCATTGCGGTTTAACCTCATGATCCGGTCCCAGTCCCTCCTCACTGCCAAGTGACGACTTACTGTGACGCGTCAGCCAGCACGGGATACAAGATAATGGTGTTCCCGTGCGGCAACGCGTCACATGGTACGCGAAGGGGCCAATCATAGACTGGCTCCCATCAACCAATGGCAAGCCAGCTAGTGCTGTGAGCCCTGCTTTGTTTTGGTTTTGGCCCCGCCCCCCGTCATGGCCGTGCCCCCCCACGTCATGGCTGCGCCCCCCCGACCCGTGTGGCCACGCCCCCCCCCCCCCCACCCCCCCCCCCCCGCTCCGAAAAAAGTTTCCTGCAGACCGCAGATCGCGGTGCAGTGAGTTGCACGCGCCACCGGCAAGCAAGACAGCCGTGCGGACGCATGCAACGGGGCCTTAGCCTAAGGATATATTTTACATCTAGCTTATAGACTGTAGTGCGGTTTTTTTTAACGTCTGAACAAATATTACCAGTATCATCAGATGTGTACTTTTTTTATTTGACATGTTTTCAGAACAGTTTCTGCATTTTACTTGATGTACTAGCATGTTGTAAATGAACATCTGCTTAAGTTATAGAGTGGTGTTTTTTTTTCTGGAAATGAAATTTTAACAGCTATTGTCTTTTTTTTCCTTACAGGTAAAATGCTCAGTTTGGCGGGGAAATGGGCAGTAATTAGTAAGGAAATGACTAAGGTTTCCTACTGCGTTTTGAAAGTTGTGCCTGCAGTTTGACCCTTTGATAAACAGTGCATAAATATATAATTTCACTGGCTAGCTCAAACAAGTACTTCCTTATTTTTCTCAATTGCCAAACAAAGTCCATTGTTTTACATACAGTCCTTTGTCTGTATTGCACTATTAAAATCCTCATTCAAATCTTGCCAAATGCATTAGCTACCCTGATTAGTCGAACAATCACACTGCTCTGTGACAAAATAGCATTTATTTGTAAACATTTCTTTGAAACCAGTGTTTGACTTTGCATAATTATAATCACATTCTGTAATAAACATTTGGAAAAAGTGAACATTTATACAGTAGCTAGATTTATTAAATAGTAGTAGAGTTACTAAGCCAGTGCACTTCTAATGATCCCTTCATTTCAAATGAACAAACACACAATCTTAGCGAGCTCAAAACCCAGACCCACAGTACTGTATTAAATACTTAACAGTGCACACTGGAGCACTACTGGGAAAGTGACCTCAAATATACAACAGTAAACAAATAAGCCCCAATGCATTTGCATCACTCGAGTCTAGGCGCAAATTTCATCTTTCCTGTCTTGCCTTCAAATACTTTCTGCGCAAGCTACCCATCTATCTGAACAAGCTCCTCACCCCTTCCACATGCAGCACTTATCCTCTGAGATCTGACTCCAAAAGACTGTTCGTGGTCCCAAGGTTCAGCAAAGTATCCGGACGCGCCTCCTCTTACCGAGCACCTCACGAACCTGGCACAATCTACCGGAGACTCTCGCATCCACCACCAGTCTAAGGCCGTGCTTATAGTGCCGGCGACGTCGCCCGAAACCAAATGCATTGTCGCCGTTGCGTGCACTTATAGAAAGCGCGACGGCGGCGGGGCGACGCGATTTTTGGTAGCCGCAATTACTTGATTTTTCAGGGGCTGTCGCCTCATGTGACAGCCCCTGAACCAATCAGGAGCCTGGTCGCCCGTGACGCTGCCGCAAAGCGAAATACAACTTTCGCTTGCGGCGACGGGTGATGTCACGCCATCGCCAGCACTGTAGGCGCGGCCTAAGTTCTTTCAAAACTAAAGCTGTCTTACAGTTTAATCTGGTGTGTAACTGTCTCATATGCCTAAAAGATAAAATATGTTAAACTGTTCATTCAATGTCTTTATACATAATGTATAACCCTGTTCGCCTACTGTAACCATGTATCCGTCATAATAACTGTGCCCAGGACATACTCGAAAACAAGGAGGTAACTCTCAATGTATTGCTTCCTGTTAAAATAAATAATTTGTCACAAATTATTTATTTATAAAAAAATTATTTATATATATTTTCTTCTCAGAAGTATGGATCATTTAGTTCAATCTTTTGGCCAAAACATGTTAAGTCTGTAACCAGATCAAGGCAGACCCCTTTAGCAGGTTTCTACCAGTGTTATACTGTTTCCTATGGATTTCCTCCCCTTCGTGCATAAAAGAGGAAACAAAAAAACAATGATGTAGTAATAGCATGGGATGGGTGACATGTATACGGTGCCTAAGGGGTTAAAATGTAGACGCTAATAATATGCAAAAACAGATAGAGAAATGTATAATAGGACGCTGGAAGCAGCCAACCCCACCTTTAGGAATGAGCTAGGTAGCACATCGTTAAATCCCAGTGTTAACTATACCAGGACTCTGTGGGTAGGCATTGTTAGAGGGAACACCTCTTTTGTACATCACTGCTCATCAAGTTAATAACGGAGCTCTGTGTATCTGGGCCTGTATGTGCAAGCTACAGTGCAATTAAAACTGGTTAAAAATGCTGTACCTGAACAAAACCAGGACTAGTCAGTTAAAAAATAATACGTTCTAAATGTTAGCTAGTTAGCAAGGCTAATGCACAAAGGTTACCATGGGGATAAAAGCAATAGAAATAATAGGTACAGTCAGCAGTGGATTTACCGGTTTACCGCCCGCAGGATCGGAGACGGCCCTCCTCCGCAGCGTAGCATCATGGCGCAACGGTGCATTGTCATGACATCGTGAGGGGGGCCGCTCCGTCAAAGGTAAAACACACACAAATTGCCTCCCCGATAGCCTATTCAGCCTTGTGGGAAATCTGCCCCGGGGTACAGTATTGTACTGAGTCCAAAGTAAAAGTCCACTGTTATTAGAGCCAGGTGCCACAGAAGTCCTCTGCTCTGATTAGTGGTCTTATCTTTACTTGAAAATGGTAGCTAGGAGGTAAGAGCGCAAAACACTTCCCGTGGCATAATAAAGTATTTTATTGATGGATAGAAGATCAAGTTTTTAAAAATGTGCACTCACAATTTAAGTGGAGTCCAAATAGCAATTAGAAGTTATAATGATCCTTCCGGTCTCTTTTCTTTGCATGCACGGACACCCTTATTACTGAAAAGATCGTTTCCACCTTTCTCCTGGGGGGGAAGAAACTCTGCATGGACTATGGCTATTACATGTGTACTAGGACCTGCCGTTTAAATAGGGGTGGGATGGATTGGATTTGCATTGAGGCTTCTTTGTTAACCATTCATTGAATTGCCAGTAATGAGCTGTAAGGCTTAGGCTTTGGTCCCGCTGCGGCCGCGGACCACCAGCTGCTTGCCTCTGTTCTTGATGTCCCCGCTGGCTCCTTCTGGCGTGGCTGACTGCGTTCTGTGACGCGTCAGCCAGCCGGAGCTACAAGGAGCTTGTGATTTCGGCGAGTGCCGCGTCACGTGGCATGCAAGGGAACCAATCACAGATTGGATCCCAGCAGCCAGTCCGATTTCCCCCCCCCTGCTCCGATCCCCCCCCCTGCTCCGATCACCCCCCCCCTGCTCCGATCACCCCCCCCTGCTCCGATCCCCCCCCCCGCTCCGATCCCCTGCTCCGATCCCCCGCTCCGATCCCCCCCTCCCCCCGCTCCGATGCCCCCGCTCCGATCCCCCCCCCCCTGCTCCGATCCCCCCCCCCCTGCTCCGATCCCCCCCCCCTGCTCCGATCCCCCCCCCCTGCTCCGATTCCCCCCCCCCCGCTCCGATTCCCCCCCCCCCGCTCCGATCCCCCCCCCCCCCCCCGCTCCGATCCCCCCCCCCCCCCGCTCCGATCCCCCCCCCCCGCTCCGATCCCCCCCCCCTGCTCCGATCCCCCCCCTGCTCCGATCCCCCCCCCCCCCCCTGCTCCGATTCCCCCCCCCCCCGCTCCGATCCCCCCCCCCGCTCCGATCCCCCCCCCCGCTCCGATCCCCCCCCCGCTCCGATCCCCCCCCCCCCCGCTCCGATCCCCCCCCCCCGCTCCGATCCCCCCCCCCCGCTCCGATCCCCCCCCCCCCGCTCCGATCCCCCCCCCCCGCTCCCCCCCCCCCGCTCCGATCCCCCCCCCGCTCCGATCCCCCCCCCCCCCCGCTCCGATCCCCCCCCCCCCGCTCCGATCCCCCCCCCCCGCTCCGATCCCCCCCCCCCCGCTCCGATCCCCCCCCCCCCGCTCCGATCCCCCCCCCCGCTCCGATGCCCCCGCTCCGATCCCCCCCCCTGCTCCGATCCCCCCCCCTGCTCCGATCCCCCCCCCCCCCTGCTCCGATCCCCCCCCCCCCCTGCTCCGATCCCCCCCCCCCTGCTCCGATCCCCCCCCCCCTGCTCCGATCCCCCCCCCCCCCTGCTCCGATCCCCCCCCCCCTGCTCCGATCCCCCCCCCCCTGCTCCGATCCCCCCCCCCTGCTCCGATCCCCCCCCCCCCTGCTCCGATCACCCCCCCCCTGCTCCGATCACCCCCCCCCTGCTCCGATCCCCCCCCCCCTGCTCCGATCCCCCCGTTCCATTCACCCCCCCGTTCCGATTTCCCCCCTCTGATTCCCCCCTTGCTCCGATTCACCCCCCCCCCCCCCCCCCGTGTGTATTTGCCTGTGTGTGTGAGTGCCTGTGAGTGGAGGGGAGCAGGGAAGGAGCTGCGGGAGGGAACCTGTGTGTGTGGGGGGGGGGGGGGGGGGACCCTCCGCTCAAACCACGCCCCCCTCCCTACAGACCGCAGGTAGCAGTCAATTGCCTTTCAGCGCGCCGCCTGTCTGCAGTGCGGGCGTGCTGACTGAGGGAGCGGAGCCTTAGCCCAGTTTAATAAATATGGGATGTTACGATACTATATATCAGCTCAAAGTCCTCAGTTGATAGTCAAGCTTTAAACGTCAGGATCCCTGCATGGTGGTTCCACAGCTTTAACCTTACAGGATTGTTACCTCTATCTGCATATAATCCTTTTTAACACTACCTGTTACAATTGTGTAGGGTGTTTTGAAGTTTCAGTCTCACTTACACAATAGGGATTATCTTTGTACATATGACATTTTGCATAACTTACCATGGCACAGTGTCATATACCATACAACATATGGTATATTATTTTTTAGGCTCTGTAACAGGGTCAATCCCCTGTCACGTAATAAGACCAGTTAACAGAGCCTGAGACAGCACAGAGCAGGTTAATGCCAGAGGGCTGCCTTAATTGCCTGCTCACCTGCTTCATTAAAGGCCTTTCAAAAGCCTGAAGCATTCACTGCAGGGAAATATCTAATAGAGAGGTACACTGGATTGCTGGAGAGCGCACAGGGGAACGACAGACATTGGACTGCTGCGGAGAGAAGTCTGTACAAGGACTTTCAGACACCCTAACCCAGCTGAAGGTAACTGACCACCACTCTGTTTACGGTTGTTGTTGGTAAAAGGCCTAGCCCCCAGACCATAGATGGGGCGTACCGACTAGACCAGGAAACACTGTTTTTGTTATCCCTTTAACCCGCTTGTGCTGGTGATTTGTTAAGCTATTTAGGTTATGAAAGTTGTGGCGTATAAAAGCCTATTTGTTTTCTCAGTCTCCTGTTCTAATAACCTGTGCATGCATTTTCCACATGCACTATGGCGGTTATTCATTGAAATGTATCATGGTGACTATGGTGCACGGGACAATCTGGGTGGTAGTGGTTAATAATCTCTTTCGACTTTAATAAGTAAACCATATGGTTCCTCAACACCACTATTAAGAGACCTCTTGGGTATTTTGTAGTCCCTGGGTGCAGATATGTTAACTTCAACGGATGGAAATCAGTAGGATTTTAAAGATATGGCCAAATAAAATGGCAATTAAAAAAAAAAAACAGTGACCCCCAAATCAGCGAGCTGACCTGCTTTGTTATGGAATAGCAGTGCTTGGTAAATATGGCCCTATTTGCTTTGCCTGTGCACTTTGAGTGCTGAATAACAGGTCTTGTGACACTGACTCAGTAAAAAGGGGAACAAAACAAATCTAGAAATGATTCACTTGGGGAACTGTGCGGGCTGAATTTTAGCTGCTGGACCACATCCAGATGCCAGAATCATTGAGACAAACTGCTGAATGCTCATGGTTTTTATTAAAACCTGATCATTCCTTTTACAGGGTTTAAGTGGCGTAACCCCAACCCTCTCTAATATCTCGTCTGAGATCATATGCATTGTAAGGAACCCCAACCCTCTCAAATAGTGTCGCTATTGCATTGGCAGCAATCCCCTCTAACTTGCCCCACCTCCATTTCCCTTCCCCCCCCTGCCCTAATTTTTTTGCAGTAATTTTTGGTGGAGTTGCAATATTGTAATGTAACAATTTGTTGCAACAGTGATGAGATTAATGCACGTGTTGCCATGCCATCTATGGCTACTAACCTTCTCTACTCATGGCAGTAAGTCTTGGTAAGATCAGGCTGCCAGTAGTTAATATGGGTTTTCCCCACTCACTGGTGCTGCACTTGAGTGACAGTGGGAGGTGGTGACATCATTCCTGAACATGTACAATCATGTGACAAACCTGATGCCCTCCTTATGGCTGGTCACACAGCCAAGAGCCTGATTATTGGGCCTTCTCTGGTCCTCTTCCCTCCGGGGGAGAGTGAGTGTGTACCATACCTCTGCCCCTGCTAGAGGGGCAGGAAAGAGCTGGGACTGCTGCAGGTGCGGTGATGCGGGTGCCCTTGGCCTGTAGTGAATGTGCTGCACAGTGAGACAATAAACCGTTCCTGTTATTATACCTCCGGCCTGGTGTGTGATCTTACTGGGGGGGGAGAGGTAATCGGTTCTACCGTGGGAGACCATCTTCAGTTCCCTGGAGCCTATGGCAGATGGAGGCGCTGCAGTGCTAAAGATATGTAGGGTATAAACCCCAGAAGCCTAGTCCTAACATCTGTGGACAACTTGGCCCTCCTGTTACCAGCAGGTATCATGCACCACAGACGTACTGTAGTGCCGACTATTATTCTAAAACAAACCTGGGGCAATCTCCAAAAGACCCAGGTACATGCTGCAACATTTCATAAATTTCTGCAGATAGACTAATGGCCCATCGGATTAATAGCGGGGGTCCCTGTCTGTCCCATTCAAACTGAATGGGACTGCCAGGAACCCCTGCTGTGTTAATCCGATGGGCCATTAGTCTGTCTGCAGAAATGTCACTGTAAGGCAAGTTTTAGAATGCTAGTCTGTAGTATTGGACCTAATCTCCCACTAGGTGGGGGAAACACTGATATATATATATATATATATATATATATATTATACATATATACACACACACACACAGCGGGTATGAGGGAAAGTGGTAGGAAACCCCTGCTCAGCTAATAGTACGGTGCTGTACTGAGAAATGTGCAACAAATATACCAAAGAAAGAAAGTACTCAGTTTAAGTTGGCACTCGAGTATCAGTAATGATGAATGTCAATATTAAAAATAATCTTTATTAGAATACTTATGATTAAAATAAATGGTGCAATGAAATGAGCACAGAGCGTGGGGAGGCAGGGCGCAGGCTTCATTGCTCGGTGGAGCATATGCTTGCGGACATTGATCGCAGCCACACGCCGGGAGAACCAGCAGTCTAGCTGTGGCTGATTTCTGTTCCCAGCTGAAAGCAGAGCTACGATACCTGCTTAGCAGCTTACAGTACACGGGTTCTGGTTTCTCTCTTCCCCCTGCAACACAGCTTACCATTACAGCTCGGCAGCTCAACTGCTGCTGAATTTCACTGCGCACAATCAGTTAGAGCTACTACACTATATATACTCTCTCCGTGGCCAGGGGGTAGTATTATTAATATCCAAAACGGAGACTGTAGCCCTCATCACTCAGGACTTAGTCATCTGATGCTGCCACATCATGAGACCGATATTAGGGGTCTAATTAGAAGTAGCAATGTACTATCATTAGTATAGTCTTAGATTGCCACTCAGAGAGCATTTCAGTATATCACAAGGGTTGAACACTATGATTTCAATGATATAGAATACAAACTATACCTTAGGGCAGCGGTGCGCAATCTGTGGGGCGCGACCCCCAGGGGGGGCGCGAGACTGCCGACGGGGGGCGCGGGGTTTACAGAGGCCCCGCGCGCTTCCCGAAGGCACTTAAATTAAGTGCCGGGGGAGCTGCAGGGCCTCTGTAAACCATACTTACCCGTGGCTCCGGCGGCTTCCTCCTGGCGTCGCCATGGCAACGCGGCGTCAAAATGACGCTGCGAGGTCATGTGACGTCACGTTGCTATGGCAACGTGACGTCATTACGCCGGTGCGAGGGTAAGTTGGGGTTGGGGGGGGCGCGGGAGTGAGGGGACAGCCGGCAGGGGGGCGCAGGGAAAAAAGTTTGCGCCCCCCTGCCTTAGGGGACTGTAACATTACTATTCAAACCACAGTTCCAAGCTCCAATAAGACATTAACCCTTAATGTTTGCTCCCTTTTTACTCATTTCATTGCACCATTTATTTTAATCATAAGTATTCTAATAAAGATTATTTTTAATATTGACATTCATCATTACTGATACTTGAGTGCCAACTTAAACTGAGTACTTTCTTTCTTTGGTATATTTTGACACAAAAATAGCCTGTGGCTTTCTAGAACTGGACGAGAGCCTACGTTTACTTACTGACATTAATGAGCCCATGCATATTAGGCTAAGGCCCCGGTAACTCTGCTGCCCGCGAGACTGGCGGCGCGTGCAGCTGATTCCCCGGTCTGCAGCTCACTGCAGGAAGAGACCGGGGGGGAGGGGGGGCGTGGCGGGAGAGTGACGGGGGCACGGCCTGACGTCACCCGGCAGGTTCGCCCTCATTGGCTGAATCGCCGGGGGGCGTGGCTTAGCGCTCCATCGCGAGTCCTGTTCTCAATTCTATTGAGCAGGAGCAACTCTCGCCACGGTGCTGCGGGCCCCCCCCTCGCAGCGGGCCCGGCGCCATTGAGGAGAGGGCTCTCGTCCGTGCAGCATCCGCCACAGCGGGCGCTGCAGTAGGCAGCGGGGGCCAGGCCTTACCTAAACAAGCTCTCCTCGAGAAGCAAACAATGGAGAAGAATGTTGACCAGGTATACATGGAGTATAATGTATGCATACAGAGACTGTTGCTGTCACGTTAAAGCAACAGTCTATGCTGATCACTATTTCATTTGTTTAATAGACCTCATCTTGCCCTTTCCAAAGCTGTATTTATTTTTAAAATTTTAATTAAGTGTATGGGAGGTTAAAATGAAGCTCTTCCCCATAGATCATTGCCATTTAAAGGTTACAATGGTAACATCAGAAACTAGAGATTAGGACATACTCTCAGGGCGGGGGGGGGGGGGGGGGGGGGGGGGGGAGTTTGGCAAGATAATAACATAAGAACCAAACTCGGGCTTCTTAGGGGATTGTTGCTTTGAGAAGTGTTGTCTAGCAAAAAAGGATTGGTTCCTGACCCTTGATGAAGACCAGTGGGGAATATGTATCAATGCAACTTTGCAGCACAGAAAGGGTGTTTTTCCATATTGCACAATCATTTGGAGCTTCATTGCTTCAAATGTAAGAAACCGCTTCTTACATTTGGTGCTTCTTACATTTGGTGCAGATTGTAAGGCTGCCTTAACGTGTCAGCGCATGCTTGGCCCCGTTTTTTGTTTATTTTTTGAAATTATGATTAAGGGGGTCTCGAGAGCCACATTAATTTAAGCTCCGGGGATACCCTGGTTCCTGAGATGCTAAGCCTGCGTGCCCGGTGGCACTGCGCTTGCCGCTTTTACTTCTTCTTCTTATACTCTTTGATGCCGCCGCTCACATGACGCGCTCGTGGGTGGGCACGCACGCTCTCAAAAGACAAAAAAAGTGAGTTTGAAGTGCGCTCAACATGCCTCCATGCGCTCGCTTGCAGAATAGACTGACACCCGGCGCTAATGCTTAGAGAGTTGGTGACATCACAGCTCAAGCATGAGCGCGGTCGCAGCCTTATCTGGGAAGGCACCGCAGTTGTTTAGTCAGTGGGAAGCAGCGACGCATGAACTCACGGTTTCCTATTGGTCCATGTAATGTGGGAGATTTAAATGTCATTTTGTTTCCCCGTGAGGGGATTTGACGCATATGATGCTATGTGTTAATTTAGCTCCCACATTGTTGTGATAAATGGCCCCCAGTGACTGAGCAGTTCCCTTTATCAGCTTCAGTATGGTTACAAGCGGCTGTCGCACGGTTAATGATGTGTTCAAACTTCAATCCAAGTTCCATTATAAGGTAACTTCATCAAAAATTAAACTCAGAGCTCTTTGGTGTATGATTTATTGCCAGAAACTATTTGTGTGTGTGGCACAGTGTAAACATTATAATTGTTGTGTGACAACTAATAGTAACTATTGTTAGAAGAGCCCCGGGCATTGGGAACGGGAATGCATGCTCATTGGAATGGGAGGCACACAGACCATATGAAATAAATATACATGTATTAGGAATGTTAGTGCACAGCCGACTTATGTTACAGAGCAAACTAAAGTGTTGTGAACAACAGACAAGCTTCAGACGTGTGCGAAAAGCTGGATTACGTTTCATTTTGTTTATTACAGGATTGGAGCATTCATTTTGGCTCCGGGGACTCCCTGCTTCCACAGATGCTTACCTCCCATAGCGGTGCCGGAATCTCTGCAGTTTAAATGTCACACATGACGTGGTACATTTTTAAACGCCGCCATTTCGCTAAGCGCACACGTTCCCTACCTGCATAGATACCAGCACCTCTTTGGCGGTAAGATCTCTGGAAGCAGGAGGCCCCCGTTCCGCTCCGGAGACCCCCTGCTTCTAACATGTAAGAAAAATAAAATCGACAAATAAAACCTGAATTGCTGCTTTAATCAAGAATCGCAAGAAGACTGTCCGGCCACAGGCCAAATATGGTCAGATTTTAAGCCAGCTTGTTATGTCTCCTCCCTGGGAGTTAGATACTGGAGGTCTAGGTCAGCGGGGCGCAAACTGGGGGGTGTGCCCCGCCCCCTCCCCCCCAAGGGGGCAGGAGATTTTGGTAGGGGGGCACGGTGGTTGCAGATGCCCAGTGCTCTTCCCCACGGCATTTAAATTAAATGCCGGGGGGTAGTGTGACGCCTCTGCAACCCATTACTTACCGAGATTCAGACGGGTGCTGACACGTCGCCATGGCAACGCAGTGTCAAATGACACCGCGGGTCACATGACCTCGTGGCATCATTTAACGGAGGTAAGGGGGTGCAAGCACTGGGGGCAGAAGGCAGGGGGGGTGCAGATGCAAAAGTTTGTGCACCCCTGCTCTAGGTTATGGCCAGCCCAGGATACCTTTATTGTACAGGAAAGGTACAGGTTCACCGAGTATGTGGATACAAACTCGTCTGCTAAAACAAAGGGTTCTGTGATTTCAGGTAGGGCTGCAGCCATCAAAAGCAAAAGCCCCCCTTCCTGCGTCTACCCCGCACATCAGACTGCTGACTGCACGGAATCAAGATGATGAACGAGGAAATGAGAATGAAATATCAGCAGCTTTCAGCTTGCATTAATATACAGGGCAGAGAACACAGCCACACATGTGCAAACAACCTTATAAACCCCAGGAAGAACAAAATGAGTCCACTGTACTTCCGATGAGGAGATTGTGAATGGCTACTGATTTTTAAAGTGGTAAAGAATAAGATGTTAACCCCTTCTATTTATTAATAAAATGTTTTACCAGGAAGTAATACATTGAGTTACCTCTCATTTTCAAGTATGTTCTGGGCACAGAGTTATAAAAATACATTGTTACATTAAAAGAACAGAGGTTAAACAGTCTTTGAGAGGGACCTGCAAGGCATTGCACAGCAGACCTCTACGGCAGAAAAAGGGGTTCGCTCATTCTCCTCTGGCACCTCGCGAGTACTGCGAAGTTTCCTTAGGAGACTACATTTAAACATGCCTTACCTTCTGGTTAAAGAAGTATGTTTGGTATACGGGTCCCGGGCTGCTGGAGTGAGCTGAAACAATCTGCCTGGAAACATGGAAGGAGTTGTAAGCGGAGACTAAGATCAGGTTGCAGGCTAGGAAGGTTAAGCTGTAGCCTGGCAGCTGTGTAATGACCCTGCTGCTTCCTGCAGATGCCATGGTTTTCTGTCAGTAAGAGATCAAGGGAATCCCTGCCAGATAAGACAGGGGGGAGGATTTTAGGAGGAGCCAGTATTGGGAGGAGAGAGACTTTCACTTCCTTCTTAACCCCTTCAGTGCTCTGCCACATATAGCAGTGTTTAAGGCTGCGTCCCCGCTGTGCGCTTGCCGCTTTTACTTATTGCAGTCTTTATGTAGAAGTCCCCGCTCACGCGGTGTGCGCGGGCACGCACTGACCCAAGCTTGGCACAGACAAAAAAAACTGACTTTGAAGCGCGCTCAACTTGCCTGCAGTGCCCCCCCCCCCCCGTCCGCGCTTGCAAAATAGGCAGGACACCCAGCGCTCATGCTTAGAGAGTTGGTGACATCACCGCTCTCAAGCATGAGGGCGGTCAGCACCAGCGAGTGCGCAGCCTAACTTCTGCCAAGCTCGAAGCATAATGTCCTAATAATGGCACTTGCCAATAATCCTGAATACAGCTAGAGGAAGCACAGCTATGATTTTTTTTTTTTTTTTTTTTCAGTGCAAGAAACCTTTCATCTAAAAGGCAAAATTCACAAAGGTCAATACTGTACTTTTATTTTATTTTTTTTAAAAACAAAGCAATTGTGGCGTTCAACTGATGTAAAAGGCATTTCCTCAATCATTCATGCTTTGATATGTGGTTGTTTTTTTTTTTAACTTGTGTTCGATTGAATTCTGGGGTTTGGTAATGGATCTTGAAGTACAATATCAGCAAAGTTATTATTTTTCTCCATATATTTAATTTTTTTTTTTTTTTTATCAAAAAAGGTTATGAAATGTTATACTGCAATATTATAAACTGTGTATAATATAGAGTACTTTGAAACCCCTTCAATGCCAGAGATACTAACAACATATGATTCCCTATTTTGTGTCAGTTTGTGCTATGGTGTTGGTGTGAGGGAGGAGCTACGAGCTAAACACCTTACAATGCGCGTCTGTTTCTCTTGTCTCAAGTTGGAAGTGGAGTGAAGCTCCCTGAATTAAATGCAGAAATATTTGTATGTAGCCAGGTCCCCTCTTACCTCCTGTGCCGGAGAGGGGGATGGCTGCAGGGTGTTGGAGCGCCTGTACTCCGTTATGGACAGTGAAGGAGGTGGCCATTGGCATGCACAATAGCAAGCGATGCGAAGTAGAGCGGCGGACATTACAGGCGGCTCCGCACGGGACTACATGTGCTCAGGGGGAAACGGACGTGGGGCAGTATAGGGAATAGGACTGGGAGATTCACGCAGGGGAGAGCAGTGTGTCTTGGCGCGAAAAGGGGATCATGCCAGTCAGAGAGAGGCAGCCAATGGAAGAGGTAATGTGCCAGCAGCTGTCACAATGTGCTCACCACAAACAAGGCGTGACCGCGGGGCTAAGGTGGGGATAGATATAAACACCACCCACAGCCGTGTGGCGCGTCTGAAGTGTAGGTTGGTCAAGGTAGCTGGGGTCTGGGTTGGAGAGGTGCGGATCGTTGCAGGTACTATTAGCCGGGGCCCGGGTTGGAGAGAGGACAATAGTCGTTGTACGGATGTCGGGGTTGGAGAGGTGCGGATGGTTGTAAATAGCCGGGTCAGGAGTTCAGAAGAGTGGAGTCCAATACAAAGCCGGGTAAGGAACAGAGACCTAGTGTAACGCTGTGCTCACCACAAACAAGGCGGGAACCCGGTACTGAGGTGGGAATGGGTAGAAACGCCACCCACAGCCACGGGGGCACGTCTGGAGAGTGGATGGTCGAGGTAGCCGGGTCAGGATTGGAGAGATGAGATTGGTCTAGATACTTGCAGAAGTGGGAGCCAGTAGAATAGTAAGAGTCTGAGTGCCGTGGTCAGGGTTGGAGAGATGCAGAAGGTCAGAGGTAAGCCGGGGTCATATAGCAAAAGAAAAGTGCCCGGGCGCTCCCTCTGGGTGAAAAATGTAATAGGACAATAAATATATAATAAAAACGTAACAACCTTATAATTACTAAGGTTCGCAGCTGCTTCCAAAGTCTCTTCCTATGACTCAAATGATAGGACCTATCCAGGATCCTTATTGGTACAGAAAGACAGAGGGACATAGGGGGGAGCACAGGTTTGAGAGATAATAAATGTATAAATACTAATCTGGAAAAAATAAAGATCTTATTCTCAGATGAATCAGTGCATGGGTAGCACGCATTATATATCAAGCCTAAGGCAGCCCTGCAGTCGCAGAGTACTTCTCAGCGAGTAACGCAGCCCTGCAGTCGCAGAGTACTTCTCAGCGAGTAATGCAGACCTGCAGTCGCAGAGTACTTCTCAGCGAGTAACGCAGCCCTGCAGTCGCAGAGTACTTCTCAGCGAGTAACGCAGCCCTGCAGTCGCAGAGTACTTCTCAGCGAGTAACGCAGACCTGCAGTCGCAGAGTACTTCTCAGCGAGTAATGCAGCCCTGCAGTCGCAGAGTACTTCTCAGCGAGTAACGCAGACCTGCAGTCGCAGAGTACTTCTCAGCGAGTAACGCAGACCTGCAGTCGCAGAGTACTTCTCAGCGAGTAACGCAGACCTGCAGTCGCAGAGTACTTCTCAGCGAGTAACGCAGACCTGCAGTCGCAGAGTACTTCTCAGCGAGTAACGCAGACCTGCAGTTGCAGAGTACTTCTCAGCGAGTAACGCAGCCCTGCAGTCGCAGAGTACTTCTCAGCGAGTAATGCAGACCTGCAGTCGCAGAGTACTTCTCAGCGAGTAACGCAGCCCTGCAGTCGCAGAGTACTTCTCAGCGAGTAACGCAGACCTGCAGTCGCAGAGTACTTCTCAGCGAGTAACGCAGACCTGCAGTCGCAGAGTACTTCTCAGCGAGTAACGCAGCCCTGCAGTCGCAGAGTACTTCTCAGCGAGTAACGCAGACCTGCAGTCGCAGAGTACTTCTCAGCGAGTAACGCAGACCTGCAGTCGCAGAGTACTTCTCAGCGAGTAACGCAGACCTGCAGTCTAAAGTTAATAAATAAATATAGAAAATATAGAGTAAAATAATAACATAAACACTCACACGGCCTTGTGTAAGTACTGTCCCGTAAATGTTTCTTTCCTCGTCTTCTTAATTCTTCCTTCTCTTATGGTTGTTCTTCTACTTCTGTCCAAATGCACGTCACTTCAAGTTAAAGATACCCCCCCACCGACTGCACTCACACTTGCCCGTGTGAGTGCTTGCAGATTTTACTGCATATATTGTGTATAAGCATTTGAACAATACCTGTTGTTGTATTATTGTATTATTTGTCCCTCAACCTGTATTTTCTTGCTCCGAGGGTGATATCATACGACTGAAACTCCCTGAGAATTTGAAGTGACGTGCATTTGGACAGAAGCAGAAGAACAACCATAAGAGAAGGAAGAAGTAAGAAGAAGACGAGGAAAGAAACATTTACGGGACAGTACTTACACAAGGCCGTGTGAGTGTTTAAGTTATTATTTTATTCTATATAATACCACCCCTGCACCGATTCATCTGAGAATAAGATCTTTATTTTTTCCAGATTAGGATTTATACATTTATTATCTCTCAAACCTGTGCTCCCCCCTATGTCCCTCTTTGTCTTTCTGTAAGCCGGGGTCAGTAAGCCAGAGGTGCGGAGTCCAAGGGTAAAGCTGGGTCGGTACATAGTAGATCAATCTGAAAAGCAAGGCAATGGAACACGAGACAAGGCAAGGCTAGGAACCAGGAAGTTGGAGAACGCTACCAGGAACTATGCTCGGCTAAAGTGCCAGTGGCACAGCTGAGCATATATGGGGAAGAGCGACCAATGAGGCAGGGGGGAGAAGTCAAGGTGCGGAGACAGGGATAGGCTAGGAGATGCAGGAGTAATAGGAGTGTTGACGCGCAGCTGGGGAGCGGTGCACACGTGTCACGTGTGAAAGCCGTGCGATGCTGATACGTGCCGTAACCAGACTCTGCGACGTCCGCAAAGCGCGTGCTGTGTGAGGCAGCAGGTAAGGAGGGAGTGTGCCGCAGGGGACGCACACCCAGATTACTTACAGCTAGGAACAGACGAGCAAGATGCTACTACAAGAGCTAAGAAGTAATGAACACAACAGAACATAGGATTATGCTTAGCCAGTGGCACAGCTGAGCATATAAAGGAGAAGGCGACCAATGAGGCAGGAGTAGGTGTGGAGATACGAGATAAGGTTGACACAATAGGAAAGGTCAAGGTGTCAATAGCGCTGGGAACCACTTGGGGAAAAACAAACAAAAAAAAAAAAAAAAAACAGCGAACAGCATTGGATTAAATCAAAGCACAAACCCCATTATTTAAAAAATTAAGGCTGCTATTGGTCGTATCCAGTATACAGGAGAGGTGTGGGGAGGTGCCCAGATGTTGCGATGCTGGCGCCACTCGTGCGCACTGACGGTGCCACCGCATGTGCGGAGGCGGGGCCGGAGACTGAGTCATTAGGCCTCGAGCGAGGTGCTCATGCGCCCCGTATGGTGGCTGGTGTCCGAAGGAGGAGTACCCTGGCTTACGGAGTAGGGTGACGGACGAAGGCGAGTGGGGAGCGCGGCGAGGGCGGCATGACTCCCTGATCCTTACAGCAGCCCTGGAACTTGGCCAGACTTCCCCTGCAGGCCCCAGCTAGTCCCTGATCCTCAGTAGACACAGTGTGCATAGGGAAGGCCCCTCTAGATAGGGATGCTCCCCTTAGTGTTGCACTATAGAGTGTTGCAGTGCCGGTCGACGGAGCCGCGCAGTGGCCTGCGATCTGGGACAGACCACAGGCACACTATACCACAGGCACACTATAGACTCTTAACGGTGAGACCCTCCCAGCTGGAGCTTGCCCCACGCAGTGGACCGGATAAGGCGAGAGGAGGAGGGATTTGCAGGCCCCATGTTGTGGGACCAGACTGATCCCTTGCTGATGGTGACACCTGGGTACAGAAGTGCCCAGGGAGGTATCCCAAGTGCACCAAAGATCTCACACAGGGGTAGCACTACTCCACACACTTTGGGTGGGCCTTGCTCTGTGGACACTGGGGTGGTTATGTGCCCAGGGCACCTAAGTACTTTGGGGGAACCCCACCGGGGTGTGAACATTTTATTGGTGGGTCAGTGTATTGTGGGGACGTGGTGTTGGGGGTAATATTGTTATTAGTAGTGTGTGTTGGTAAACGGTTATATTCTACCTGTGTGGTGTGTATTAATATTCTTGTATTGGTTCCTCTGGGGGGTTATCCAGCTACACTGGGATCCCTCCCAGGTGGAGGCACTGTACCGAGAAGGGTGATCCCACCCAAGGCTCCCACGATGAAGGCTTAGGCCTCGTCCAGGGTGGCGCTGAGTGGGCGTGCACGCTCACACTGGACACGTTGCAACAATGCACGTGGCCTGCGTGAGCGGGCGGGTGTGCCTGCTCGGTGCTCAGACGCTTGCCGAGCAAAAAAATTGATTTTGCTGCTCCCAAGCGCGTCATGTGAGCGGTTCGCCCAATGAGGGCGAACCAGCTCCGTGACGTCGGAGCCACGCCCCCAGACGTGCTCGCACCTAGCCGGCCAGGAAAAGCACGTCCGAATAGGGCGCAGCGCTGAAGTGCCAGCGCGCCTGTTTCCACCCTGGACGAGGCCTTAGGCCTTCTGGGAGCCACAGGTAAAGGCAGCACGCATAGTTCCTTTAGTCACAGGGAAAGGGGGCTACATGTATATCCGCTTATTACTATTCATTAAGTTATTAATGGGTCTGTTTCAAAGCAAATAAACTGGTTTAGTGATGCACAGCAATGTGGGGTTTTTTTGCCCGACAAATGCTTGTTGCCACATTAAATGAAGACCTTTTACATCAGTAAACCTTGAAGCTGCTTCCCTGCGCTGAAGAAGACATCGGCTCCCTTCAAATGAAAAGGATTAACTCCTTTTAGGGCAGCAGGTCCTGCCACCTCCCGTGTTCTCCGTACTAAAGATCATGTGAGTGCTGCCTGTGTCCATCGATGGAAACAGAATGACAGGGTCCCTCTTTGGTTTAGTTTGTGGTCTATGTTCTTGTGCTGGGCAGGGCTGCTCAACTCTAGTCCTCAAGACACGCTCAACAGGTCAGGTTTAAAGGATATTCCAGCTTCAGCACAGGTGGCTAAATAACTGGCTCAGTCAAAGACTGAGCACCTGGGCTGAAGCTGAGATATCCTCAAAACCTGTCCTGTTGGGGGGTGTTTTAGGGCAGTGGTGCTCAACTCCAGTCCTCAAGTACGAGCAAAACTCTATCCGGGCTCACAGGGTGCCACCCTTCATGAGGCATGCTGTATGTCTTCAGGGCAGTGAAGGGGTTACAATCTTCTCCCTTCTGGGAAAGCTGCCTCATGGTATAATGTGTAAAACAAAAATTGTGAGGCGCTTCCAAAAAAAGTGTGATAAATAAATATATAAATATAGTGATAAATATAAATATATAGTGATATAAACAGTGCTCAAAAATAATGATAGTAAAATTCGCTGCTCAACCCTCTTAGGAGAAGATCCAGTTCCTCCTCTCTTGACTGTTTGGAAGAAGCTTGTGGGGAGCGCAAATTTTCACCATATAAAATGAAGACAATATATAATAGTGTAATATGTCCAAACACCTGTGACAATATGTATGGGGATCGAGATTAAGAACTCACATTCTCCCAGTTAGGATACAGCATTGGAAGACAATCTGAAGACTCTCCTGTCTGCAGTGGATACATTTGGCTCGCTTAGAGAGCCACGCCAGTCAGAGCTGGGACACTGAAGTGTTAGGGTGCAGGGTGCTGGTCCATGCACTAGGCCAGAGACCCTGTATTAGGCCACGACTCCCCTGTAAGCTTGTGACTGCTACAAGGACAGGCCTCTTACAGGCACTGTCCCATTAGCTGATCAGTGTCAGGGACACAGCAGGATGCCATGCGGCCTGTTGTCTGGGACCAGACCACCACTGCATATAGAGATTATTATGGTGGGACCCTCCAGCTGGATACCACCCCACGTGGAGGTGGACGCCATTGCTAACGATGATGGCGTGGGACCGGATGGACCCCTGTCTTCAGTCGGCGCTACCGGGTATTGGAGCACCCAGCAGGTATTATACCATCTACAAGTGCAGCAACTATAACACTTGCTGTGGGCAGCACTGTCACACACATTGGGTGGGTTGGCTCCTATGGACACCGGGTGGTTTGGTGCCCAGGGCACCTCCTAGTACTTTGGGGTAAACCCGACAAGGGTGTGGATAAGATGGTTGGGAGTACTGCTGGGTTACGGCCGTTCGAGGCCTAAGTTATACATGTTGTGGTATAATCATTTATGTGGTCAGTAAAACCTGTTATCTATAAAAGTGTGTGCATTTCTTGTATTAGCTCCTGTGACAGGGTTATCCAGCATTGTTGGGATCCCTCACAGGTGGAGGCGCTATCACCTAAGAACCGGGTACACCAAGGCTCCCTGCAGGGGAGGATCAGGCCTCCTGTGAGCCTACAGGTAACAGCGAACCGCATGTAGTCACCCTAGACACGGGAGAAATGGGGCTACATTTATAAAGGCATTTAGTGGGGTACCAGTTTCTCTGATGGCAGGGGGATTCTCTGCTTCACTTCAGTTGTCTGTCTCCTGAACTGCTTTGCTGACTCAGGCAATGATCAGCTCCTGGTCTCTCCTCCTATGCTGCCAGCACCTCACTGTTCTGCTTCACGGTGCTCTGCTTACTGGTGCTGTTCCTATATGTAGGGTGGCTTCTGCCTGCACCCTCACTGTCGCAGTTCTTACTCAGCCTATCGCCTTCTCCAACTGTCGAAAACTGTCATTCCACTGGCTAAGCACAGTCACGTGGCAGTGGAATGAAATTTTTAAAGGGGCCATGTCCTGTGCTGCATTGCAGACAAAGAGGGTTACACTTAGCTCAAACATTGTCATAAATAGGAAATAAGTAGGATTCATAGGTCAAAAACTCATGGGGAAGGGAGCATGGGTTCATCTCAGAAAGGATATGCCTGGTCGGGTTAATAAAGTAGTACGTGAAAAACAAGCCCAAAGCAGGGGGTTGGGGGTGGGATTTCCTCATCCACAAGGACATAGCGCCCCCCCCCCCCATCACCCGCCACCAGGTATCCATTTCAGATCATTTCTTAGCCCCGAGGCATTTGGTACTCACTCCTGGATTGGGGCCACAGCAGGTATTCATCAGGTACTGTATGCATCAAACCTAGATACAACATTTACCTTTCGGAAGGGTCCACACAAAGCCTCACCTTCCATCTGGCTTCAGGACCATGACTATTGTACTACTCCATTCACTGCCAGATTCCTCAATCATGCCCAGTTTTATAATTTCTTGTACCTCCTTCTCTACAAGAGTTTTATGGCTTTCAGGCAACCTGTAGGGGCAGGACCATACATTTATACTCGGTTCTGTCTATCATATCCAAAACTAAATTTGGCTGCCCTGAGAGATCAGAGAAAAACATCCCTTAATTGTTCAAACACCTGTACCAAGTCCCTTTTCTGTTCAGAGGTTAACTAACTTCCCATTGGGATTTGGTTGCCACCAAAGGTGTTCCCTATGGAGGCTGAGGACCCATATCTGTTTCACCTTCCACAGGGTGGATGAACATACATCTCTGCACCTTCCATAGTTTCAGTAAGTTTACATGGTAAATTTGTTTACCCTTCCTGGGCCCTAGTTGAGAGATTTCATAATTCATGTCTCCTGTGCAGCAGAGTACTTCAAGTGGGCCCTGGCATTTGGTTGCGAGAGGACACTCCTAACTAGGTAAAGGAAACAACACCTGGTCCCCAGGTTGGATCATCCTCATGCGAGCATTTTGGTTATAATGTCTCTCCTAACTGTCTTGAGCACATCTAAGCTTTTCCCTTGCAAAATGGCAGAGCATGTCTAGGTGATTCCTAAGGTTTGAGAAATATTGGAGAGCATTCTTAGAAGGGGAACGCTGTTCCTCCAAGGACTCCTTTTAGTAGGACTAAAATACCCCATGGTTGGCAGCCATGCAGGAGTTCAAATAGGGAGAAACCCATGTAGGCGTATGGAACTTCTCGCACCGCAAATAGCAGAAAGAGGAGAAGTTCATCCCAAGCTCTCTCTTTCAGAGTCTATAAACGTCCTTGATATACTCCTTTTTTAGAGTTCAATTAAGCATCTCTACCAGTCCATCAGTCTTTGGATGGTACAATAGACCAATGTCCGAACTAACTTTACCTCTAGCAACTTTAGGACATCCTTGGAAGAATAGGGTATTATAGAAAAACTGATGCTCAAGAAGTGAGGGTTCTACAGACAATTCATGTAATGGTCCATAAGTAAACGAGTACAGTCTGGCTGATACCAGTAATGATTCCCCGGTCTCTAATATGTTTGTGGACATGCAATAAGGGGGGGGGGGGGGATTAGGCGGAAAGAGGGAAAGGAAATGTCGGACGCCAACCATAGGAAAGCACCCAACACGATCCAACCCACAGAAGCCGGAAAACCGCTAAACCTGATGTCACACCGGAACCGGAACCCTGGGCATTGCGTGGTTACTCAGAAGATGCCATCAGGGAAGTAGCAGCCTTGGATCCATCTGTAGAAGTAGCATGCTCCAGCCAAGGTAAGTAGAAATAGAACAATGCTGCGGGGCGGTGCACTACAATGCGTTTCGTTCCGATGGGAACTTTGTCAAAGAGTGTTACTCTTTGACAAAGTTCCCATTGGAACGAAACGCGTTGAGTGTGCTTTTGCAATGTGTATACCCTGTGGCAGGGCGGCCTCGCAGCAGGGTCAGTAAGATGCTAGACACGGTATGAAACTTTAACTATAGTGGTTTATTAGCCACAAACAAATATACTCCGGGTGCACTGTCCCTTTAAGAAAACCAAATCATAGAAAATAAACACCTATTCCCTTTAGGGGAAAGCTAACTACACCATTGCTTTCACTCTCACTAACTGCATGGCCAGCTAAGTTGGTTCCCAAGCCACAAACATGCCCTGGCATATGCCACAGTGTAACTGTAAGGAATCGGAACACGTCCCCTGCGACGTGTTCCCTCCTTACCTATTGCTTCACACGCCTCCGCGCCGCTTACAGAGCGCGCGCGCGCACACGGAGGCTTTCTGCAAACACTACAGAGCTTGGTTCCGCCCCCCACTCACGTCATGTGTCACTCACGCGACGATCGTACTCCGCTCCCCAGCTGCGTGGCAAGATTCCTGATACTGCTAACTCTGCTGACTTGTCTCCTGCATCTTCTGTTCAATCACAGCTCCCGCAGGGGCTGCGCCTTCACTCCATGTCTTGTGCTAATTGCTCCAGCCTTGCTACTTAAACCCTGCATGCTCAGTCACTCATTTCTGAGAATAACCTGTTGTAGCCTTGTGTTCCTGTGTTCTGTTTTGCCTTGTGCCTTGCTGTTTTCTTGCTTCCAGTTGATATCATGTGTACCGACCCGGCTTGACTATTGGAACCTCTCTGGATAATGACCCCGGCTTGCCTCTGACTACCCGCACTTTTCCAACCCTTGTCACGGCTATTGGACACTCTACTACCCCACCGGCTCCAACCCCTGGCCACGGCATAACGGACATCGACTATGCTGCTGGCTCCACCCCACGACCTCGGCAAGTATCTGGACTAACCCAATCTCTCCAACCCAGACCCGGCTACATTGACAATCCACTTTCCCGGCGTGCCTCTGCTGCTGTTCGTGCGCAGTGTTGCACTTTTCCACCTGTGACAGGGAGGAAAGGGTTAATACCTGATTTGCCATGCATTACTGTTGTTGCCCTGTCCCCGCCATTTTTATTCCCCATGTGCAGGCCATTCCCTGTCTGCGAGGGTAAAAGACCAGATGCATTGCTTGCCACACCCTCTAACCAACACATGATAGCAGATCTTAAATGTAAGGCAGGAGGTATTTTTTTTGTAAGTCCAAGCAGGAATTACTTGGACCTCCAGCTGTGATGTGTGAATGAGCTTCAGTATTTTTATGACCAAGCCTCAAAGGGTTGTAATTATTTTTATGATGGAGCCTCAAAAGGCTCCCACAGATTTAGAGTCCCCCTGTCTAAAAGAGTGTCAATGATGACAAGACCCAAAGACCCATAATGTATACAATACTGGCATACAGATGCACAGCAGATGTCAGGCTAGTGACACCTTTGAGACAGAGACCAGACCCAGTTGCCCCAAGTTATGGGTGTAGCCCAGGTATGCTAAGTAGCATGGGCGTCAACCTGACCCATGCGCCCTGCCCACCGGACAGCCCTTTTGACCGTCTTATGAATTGTGGGTCACTTGGCTATTCGTGGGTTTTTTTGTTCCCACGAGGGGATTGGATCCATATGTTAAAGATAGCTTTGGCCAGTCTATAACTGTGGCTCCCCAGGTATTTCCCAGTGTGATTCCTGAATTTTAATCCATGATGTAAAGATGCAAGACTTTGTTCCAATACAGCAGCAACCAGTCCAAGAGTGAAGGGGTTAATAACCATATAACCACAGGACTTTTAAAACCAAGGCTGCATTTCTTGCGCTTGCAAGCAGAGGACAATTTCTTTCATTCCCTGATTCCCCTGAGTGTTGTTTTCAAGTGTATTCTGCAGATGTCGTGTGTTTGTCTATTAAGGAAATAAATCACAATTTATTTTGCAACTTGTTCAATCAAGTACCCAGAAATATAAATGTGTTGATAAAAGTTGGTGTCATCGTGACACCACCTCAGTACCGAGTCCCGCCTTGTTCGTGGTGAGCGCAAGCGTTACATTAACACCGTCTCTGCATACATTAATAAGGGTTTGCTTATCTTGGTCCTTGGAGCAGACGTCCCTACTTCAGCACAATCTCTCCTCCTTTCTTCCTAGGGGAACTCAGCCCCATGTTGAGCCCAGAGAAACTCCTCTGTAGGTCCTCTGTACCAGCTTCCACAGCTGGGGAGCACTTCTATCTCCCCCCTTCTCTGGGGATAACAGTCTCTCTGTATGGCAGCTTCCTGTGTCTTTTAAAAAACTTCCTCATTCAATTCATACAGACCAGGCTGATTAATTGGGCAGCAGCTACGTTAGCCATTCCAGTGAGGATTAACTCTCTGTGAGTTGGAAAAGTACACTTACTGCACTGTTCCAGCACCTAGAGATACCTGATGATATCACAACCCGTTTTTGATCAATAATATTGCATTTTTCATTAATTGCGTTTGGATCACTTTTCGGCTAGTAGTGCAACGCCCCATAGCATTTTTTTCTATTTAAGACATCATGCATCAAGATAGCCATGAAATGCATTCCTTGGTCTGTTAACATTACATGGGGATGTCAGACCCAGGAAAACAGCTCCAAGAACTTGTTGGCTACCTGTTTAGCAGTTGCTGTGCTCAGGGGGAATGCCTCAGAGTACATTGTGGGATAGTCGACTATCACCAGAATACACCTGTCCCTTCGCAGAGGCTTCTAAAGGTCCTACCAGATCTACCCCAATTCTTTCAAAGGGGATGAAAACATTCTTTCTACAGAGGAGTTTCTCTGGGCTCAACGTGGGGCTGAGTTCCCCTAGAAAGAAAGGAGGAGAGACCGTGCTGAAGCAGGGACGTCTGCTCCAAAGGACTAAGATAAGCAAAACCCTTATTATTGTATGCAGAGACGGTGTTACACTGTCATATGCCAGGGCATGTTTTTAGCTTGGGAACCAGCTTAGCTGGCCATGCAGTTAGTCAGATGGGGGAGCCGCCGACTGGCCATATTTGGAGACACTAGCCAACACAACAATTTTGCTGAACACAGATATAAGGAGATCGCAAGAGTGTGGACAATTATCTACAAATTGACATTGGGGACAATGCTATGCCTAAATCATTTAGTCACAAGGGAGAAACCCCTAACACAGATCTCCCTACACTGTACACGGGGAACCGCAACCGCAACAGCAGGGATAAAATCAAAGTTGGCACCCCATATAGTCTGATCCTGAAGTGGAGGAATTAAATGATATCATAACCTCCAGGATCCCACCGCTGCCCTGGGTCTCCCTGACAGAACTGTAGAACATTGCATAGTCTTTCCCCTTTAACTATGTGGCCCTGAAACAGTTGCCCTATATCCCGATTTTAAAACATTGGTTTAAAGGGGCAGTTCATCAAGATGTAGAAGCAGGGATGAATTGCATTGATACCTAGAGAAACCTCCAGTAGATTTACACAGATTAAGAACACGACTCCAAATGGGAGATAGGCACAGGATATAATAGTTGGGGATTGTGGAAAGATTGGAAGATTGTCAATTTTTTTTTTTGTATGAAGCTCTATATGCTGAGGTTGCAGCTAGTTCAGATAAAATAGTAATCTAGTTACATTGGCTCATAGTTTATTGAGGTTATATAAAGTTAGTGAGGAGGTCGACACTGTTTACGGTTAGTTAACAATGGTACAGAGCCCATTAAAGATAAAGATCAGGAATGTAGTGTGTAAAGCTTTTCGAGAGATTAGGAGTGACCAAATGAAGACGTAGTTTAATTCATGGAATATAGGTATAGATGCTTTACAAACGTATAGGTCGGTATTCTTAAAAGCCTGGCTCGAGGGGAGTCTACGGCGGACAATATATATGCTATGGGGAGCATAATATGCTCATTAAAATATACTTCAGGAAGGTGGATATACAAGTAAAATCTAAAAGGTTTGGAAGTCATCACGTCCAGTAATAGGCTGAAGTGCCTTACCGGGTGGAACACCCCAAGTCCTGATATCTTTATTATGATGTACTTTGGGTATTGTTCTGGATTTTTCAATTGAGGTTTTTCATGATGGTAATAAATTCATGTAAATGTGCCGGAGGCGGAGGAAAGGTGGAGCTACCCCGGCTGTTCGCATGCGCCTTATAGTAGCTCACATGGGTCTTAACCATGTTACCAATCAAGACCCTTGGGTTCCTAGGATTTGGGGTCACTGGACCTTCTTTTTGGATTGCCCAGTTGAAAGGCCAATCCCAGGGGCAGCTGAATCAGGGTCACGTTTGACCATATCTGATTCACTCAATTTTTCTCGTTTCTTTTTACCCCTTCCTGTCACTAAGGGTGTTTTTTTTTTTTTTTTTTTTGTCTTTCCTTCCCTTACATGCAGAAAGTTATTTCTCTTGCAAAAACTCTCCTCCTTTTTTTTCCCCTACCAGGTGGGGGGCTCCCTGTGTAGTCTCTGTCTTTTGGCTCCAGTTTGTAAGCAGTCGACCATTGAAGTCTGAATGTCAGTAAATATAATATCTCATAGTGTAAAGCAGTGGTGCGCAAACTGGTGGGCGCGAGATGATCTGCGGGGGCGTGGGTTTTAGGGGCCCCGTGCGCTTCCCGAAGGAATCATGTTCTTGGAGAGTGCCATGTTTGTTTTCTGTGATTGTGGATGTGAGTCCATGGCCATGCCCCCCCCCCCAACCACCCATCATCAAAATCTCCAAGTGTATGTATCGGTGGGAAAAAATTTCTTTCAGTTAACAAGGTGCGGACTCATTCAGTTCAGGTTGTTTTAAGTAGACAGGCCAATACATTAAGCCTTTATGGGCATTGTGGATGGGCCAAGAGGAACATTCTATACATGATTTAAAGTTGGGTCCAGAGTGAATCAGTTTGGGGTTTTGCTAAGTAATATTAACAAGGCAATTTAATTACTAAACATGTCAGATGAGTCTGCTCCTCCACCCAGTATTGGGTGTTCCTGAAAAATGTTAGGCTAATAAATTCACTTTACAGGCATTACTCGTGTGTTACCAGTGGTCTTTATCAGGGACACATTTGTTGTTCCCTTGAAGAATGCTCCCAGTCCTAAACATTGGATAGCCAATCTCAATACATCTTTGGTAACATTCTATAGTGATGCCTGGCTCCTCCATATAATTGTTGTATTTTTTAATCTGAAAAATGTCCCTAATTCCTACTCATACATTGGGCAGAAAAGATAATGCTATTTATGATTAAACTTCAGACTATGGTTTTTATAAAAGTGGAGGACCATGAGATGTTCTCCTTTTTGACTACTCCAGCAAAGTATTGATGGCTGTCAGAACACTGTAACTGCTATGAAAACTGGCTCCAGTAAGTGTGAGGAGGTAGCAGAGTAACTCATGGATGTCTGATGGGGTAGCAGGCTTCTTATTTATGAGGCGGCTCCAGTGTGCCTCTGGGTGTGTGACACGGCAGCAGGACATGGTCGTGTGATTGGACTGCAGAGTGTCCCAACGGATGCAAAATGGACAGTGTGTGTGAGGGGCAGCAGGGTGCCTGTAACATATTAAATTGAAAATATAAAATGCAAATAGCTGTTGGCTGGTGTGTCTACCTGATCCTGGTCTTACCTCCAAAGTGTAAAGTATCTTGCACTGTTTTTGGATTTGCACATGGAGGTTGGTGTATTTGTATCTGTGTATTTTTATATTTTGTATGCTGCTAGTTTTTATTTTGGAATTGAACAAATGATTTTTGTGGAGAACTGGTGCACCCAGCCTCCCTTTTTTCTTTTCTTTTCTCTTTAATGTGGATTTATTTGATGGTTGATGCACAGAACAGAGGGATTACCCTTGAAATATTTCGATACAATTTTTCTTCATTTCTGAACATTTGCTCATTAGATGGGTGCAAATAAATGTCCCACCTTTCAATATATATCAAATATATCACGGTCCGGTTCTTTTCTCAATTTATTCAACGACAATAGAAAACATATTTTACTGCATCATTTCAGTAAGTTGCATCATTGAGGCATATAGAATTTTTAGTTATAGAGTTGAGAATCCTTAGCTTGGCTGTTAAATGATTCTGAATTCTTTAACTCCATTCTTTAACGCCATTCTTTAAATCCACTCTTTATACATTTTAGCAGTCTCCTGTTTTTTTCACGGTCAGCCCAATATTCTTAGTCACTCATCAATGTTTAAACCAATATTCCTTCATTCTAGCAATATGTACGTTGATTTAGAAGACACTCTTTGTTCTGTCACTAAGTAACTATAGAATTGGCTATTCATTATCTTTTAAGACCAATCTCTATTTAACTAACCTTTGATTCCAAACTCAAGACCATATACTATTCAACTCAAAACTAAGACATTAGACATTGATGGAAATTAATAAAACAAGAGATTCTTAAATCACATAAAACATTTCTATATCTGCCTGTCTTAAGACTGATTTATCTTATCTTTGCAGAGGCAGCTAATCATTTTCCAATATAATTTCTAACTTAGTACTAAATTACTTATTTTAACTTGTTACATGCCGAATATATATGTATATAGACAATATAGCATCTTTTATTATTTAGGCTTGAAATCGTCCTATCTTCACTTTCATGTGCAGTTTTTGGTGCGCCCGCATAACGTGCTCTAGTTCTTTGTTATGGTGCCCGTAGCAGTTTGCGGGGAAAAACAGTGATGTTGCCTGGCTACCTACAGTAGAAATGTGGTTACCACCGCATCACCTAATTTTTATTTTGAAAAGCTGCCCCTGCCCCTGCCACTTAACTGCTATCACTGCTTGCTATGGCTGCTGTAGGTGTTAAGGCTGGACTGCAATGGCAGGAAAGCTGTAAGTCGCCATTGAAGTCTTACAAGTTACATACTATTATGTCATGTTTGATCTCATGTGCCATATTTTCTACACAGTGCTACTGAATTCCATAAGACACTTTCCAGCAAGGCTCTTTATGGCTAATGCAAGTAAATGTACTATAGGTAAGGTGACCATTTGTCCCGGTTTTGCCGGGACAGTCCCGGTTTTTTCATTCCTGTCCAGGTTGCCGGTCCGTCCCGGTTTTGGGCCTGGGTTCCTGTAGCAGGATGCAGTGGCACGTGGGCGGTGAGGAGAAGATGCGGTAGCAGGTGAGGATTTTCAGAATGCCGGGGGGGGGGGGGGTTGGCCTTTTGGAGAATGCTGGTCACCTGCAGGGGATTGGTTGAAGGTTGCCGGGGGCGGGTCTTTGTAGGATGCCGGGCCACAGGGGATTGGTTGGAGGTCGGAGGAAGCCGGCGCGGGGCTTTGCAGGATGCCGGGCCGCAGGGGACTGGTTGGAGGACAGAGCACACTGAGCTGCTTCCTTCTCAGAGCAGGTAGAGGTGTGTGTGTGTGTGTGTGTGTGTCTCTCTCTCTCTGTGTGTCTCTCTCTTTGTGTGTCTCTCTCTCTGTGTGTGTGTGTGGGGGGGGGGGAGGGGTCAGTGGCTGTGTGTGTGTGTGGGGGGGGGGTCAGTGGCTCTGTGTGTGGGGGGGGGGGGTCAGTGGCTCTGTGTGGCTCTGTGTGTGGTTGTGTGTGGGGGTCAATGGCTGTGTGTGTGGGGGGGAAGTCAGTGGCTGTGTGTGTGGATCAGTGGCTCTGTGGGTCAGTGTGTGTGGTTGTGTGTGTGTGGGGGTCAATGGCTGTGTGTGTGAGGGGCTCTGTGTGGCACTGTGTGTGGGTCATGACAACGGGACGCATTATGGCGCCGAGGCATCACGTGATGTCACATTGTCATGGCAACATGTCACCGCCTGATGTCAGTGTCTCGTTGTCATGGCAACAGGGTGCGTCATGTGATGTAATTTGTTTTATAAATTAATTTTTTAATGTGTCCTGGTTTTTCATTTTGAAAATCTGGTCACCCTAACTATAGGGTGTCTTCCGACAGGAATGTTGGAGTAACACATTTTATTAAATGGAAGTCCCTTGAATGTTCTGTAAGGTGCTGCATTAAGCCTTCTGGAGTTGCTCTGCTTTATCATACATACATACATACATACATACATACATACATACATACATACCCTTTATACTTTGGTGCAGTTAAAGAAACAGGAGACACATACACTCTTGGTTAGGATGCAGAGAGGACGTTGAGAGAGCTGGAAACTGAGAGCCTCAAAAGACTACCGGTAGATTGTTTCAGGTTTGAGGAGGGTCTGAGGAAACGAAGAAGCAGCTAAGTGATGGGACTCGCCAACCAAATGACAGTTATATATGATGTTACCCCCAAAAAATGCTCAGGGGGAATGCCTCAGAGTACATTGTGGGATAGTCGACTATCACCAGAATACACCTGTCCCTTCGCAGAGGCTTCTAAAGGTCCTACCAGATCTACCCCAATTCTTTCAAAGGGGATGAAAACATTCTTTCTACAGAGGAGTTTCTCTGGGCTCAACGTGGGGCTGAGTTCCCCTAGAAAGAAAGGAGGAGAGACCGTGCTGAAGCAGGGACGTCTGCTCCAAAGGACTAAGATAAGCAAAACCCTTATTATTGTATGCAGAGACGGTGTTACACTGTCATATGCCAGGGCATGTTTTTAGCTTGGGAACCAGCTTAGCTGGCCATGCAGTTAGTCAGATGGGGGAGCCGCCGACTGGCCATATTTGGAGACACTAGCCAACACAACAATTTTGCTGAACACAGATATAAGGAGATCGCAAGAGTGTGGACAATTATCTACAAATTGACATTGGGGACAATGCTATGCCTAAATCATTTAGTCACAAGGGAGAAACCCCTAACACAGATCTCCCTACACTGTACACGGGGAACCGCAACCGCAACAGCAGGGATAAAATCAAAGTTGGCACCCCATATAGTCTGATCCTGAAGTGGAGGAATTAAATGATATCATAACCTCCAGGATCCCACCGCTGCCCTGGGTCTCCCTGACAGAACTGTAGAACATTGCATAGTCTTTCCCCTTTAACTATGTGGCCCTGAAACAGTTGCCCTATATCCCGATTTTAAAACATTGGTTTAAAGGGGCAGTTCATCAAGATGTAGAAGCAGGGATGAATTGCATTGATACCTAGAGAAACCTCCAGTAGATTTACACAGATTAAGAACACGACTCCAAATGGGAGATAGGCACAGGATATAATAGTTGGGGATTGTGGAAAGATTGGAAGATTGTCACTTTTTTTTTTTGTATGAAGCTCTATATGCTGAGGTTGCAGCTAGTTCAGATAAAATAGTAATCTAGTTACATTGGCTCATAGTTTATTGAGGTTATATAAAGTTAGTGAGGAGGTCGACACTGTTTACGGTTAGTTAACAATGGTACAGAGCCCATTAAAGATAAAGATCAGGAATGTAGTGTGTAAAGCTTTTCGAGAGATTAGGAGTGACCAAATGAAGACGTAGTTTAATTCATGGAATATAGGTATAGATGCTTTACAAACGTATAGGTCGGTATTCTTAAAAGCCTGGCTCGAGGGGAGTCTACGGCGGACAATATATATGCTATGGGGAGCATGATATGCTCATTAAAATATACTTCAGGAAGGTGGATATACAAGTAAAATCTAAAAGGTTTGGAAGTCATCACGTCCAGTAATAGGCTGAAGTGCCTTACCGGGTGGAACACCCCAAGTCCTGATATCTTTATTATGATGTACTTTGGGTATTGTTCTGGATTTTTCAATTGAGGTTTTTCATGATGGTAATAAATTCATGTAAATGTGCCGGAGGCGGAGGAAAGGTGGAGCTACCCCGGCTGTTCGCATGCGCCTTATAGTAGCTCACATGGGTCTTAACCATGTTACCAATCAAGACCCTTGGGTTCCTAGGATTTGGGGTCACTGGACCTTCTTTTTGGATTGCCCAGTTGAAAGGCCAATCCCAGGGGCAGCTGAATCAGGGTCACGTTTGACCATATCTGATTCACTCAATTTTTCTCGTTTCTTTTTACCCCTTCCTGTCACTAAGGGTGTTTTTTTTTTTTTTTTGTCTTTCCTTCCCTTACATGCAGAAAGTTATTTCTCTTGCAAAAACTCTCCTCCTTTTTTTTTCCCCTACCAGGTGGGGGGCTCCCTGTGTAGTCTCTGTCTTTTGGCTCCAGTTTGTAAGCAGTCGACCATTGAAGTCTGAATGTCAGTAAATATAATATCTCATAGTGTAAAGCAGTGGTGCGCAAACTGGTGGGCGCGAGATGATCTGCGGGGGGCGTGGGTTTTAGGGGCCCCGTGCGCTTCCCGAAGGAATCATGTTCTTGGAGAGTGCTATGTTTGTTTTCTGTGATTGTGGATGTGAGTCCATGGCCATGCCCCCCCCCCCCCCCCAACCACCCATCATCAAAATCTCCAAGTGTATGTATCGCTGTGAAAAAATTTCTTTCAGTTAACAAGGTGCGGACTCATTCAGTTCAGGTTGTTTTAAGTAGACAGGCCAATACATTAAGCCTTTATGGGCATTGTGGATGGGCCAAGAGGAACATTCTATACATGATTTAAAGTTAGGTCCAGAGTGAATCAGTTTGGGGTTTTACTAAGTAATATTAACAAGGCAATTTAATTACTAAACATGTCAGATGAGTCTGCTCCTCCACCCAGTATTGGGTGTTCCTGAAAAATGTTAGGCTAATAAATTCACTTTACAGGCATTACTCGTGTGTTAGCAGTGGTCTTTATCAGGGACAAATTTGTTGTTCCCTTGAAGAATGCTCCCAGCATTGGCTATCCAATCTCAATACATCTTTGGTAACATTCTATAGTGATGCCTCGCTCCTCCATATAATTGTTGTATTTTTTAATCTGAAAAATGTCCCTAATTCCTACTCATACATTGGGCAGAAAAGATAATGCTATTTATGATTAAACTTCAGACTAATATGGTTTTTATAAAAGTGGAGGACCATGAGATGTTCTCCTTTTTGACTACTCCAGCAAAGTATTGATGGCTGTCAGAACACTGTAACTGCTATGAAAACTGGCTCCATCCAGTAAGTGTGAGGAGGTAGCAGAGTAACTCATGGATGTCTGATGGGGTAGCAGGCTTCTTATTTATGAGGCGGCTCCAGTGTGCCTCTGGGTGTGTGACACGGCAGCAGGACATGGTCGTGTGATTGGACTGCAGAGTGTCCCAACGGATGCAAAATGGACAGTGTGTGTGAGGGGCAGCAGGGTGCCTGTAACATATTAAAGTGAAAATATAAAATGCAAATAGCTGTTGGCTGGTGTGTCTACCTGATCCTGGTCTTACCTCCAAAGTGTAAAGTATCTTGCACTGTTTTTGGATTTGCACATGGAGGTTGGTGTATTTGTATCTGCGTATTTTTATATTTTGTATGCTGCTAGTTTTTATTTTGGAATTGAACAAATGATTTTTGTGGAGAACTGGTGCACCCAGCCTCCCTTTTTTCTTTTCTTTCCTCTTTAATGTGGATTTATTTGATGGTTGATGCACAGAACAGAGGGATTACCCTTGAAATATTTGGATACAATTTTTCTTCATTTCTGAACATTTGCTCATTAGATGGGTGCAAATAAATGTCCCACCTTTCAATATATATCAAATATATCACGGTCCGGTTCTTTTCTCAATTTATTCAACGACAATAGAAAACATATTTTACTGCATCATTTCAGTAAGTTGCATCATTGAGGCATATAGAATTTTTAGTTATAGAGTTGAGAATCCTTAGCTTGGCTGTTAAATGATTCTGAATTCTTTAACTCCATTCTTTAAATCCACTCTTTATACATTTTAGCAGTCTCCTGTTTTTTTCACGGTCAGCCCAATATTCTTAGTCACTCATCAATGTTTAAACCAATATTCCTTTATTTTAGCAATATGTACGTTGATTTAGAAGACACTCTTTGTTCTGTCACTAAGTAACTATAGAATTGGCTATTCATTATCTTTTAAGACCAATCTCTATTTAACTAACCTTTGATTCCAAACTCAAGACCATATACTATTCAACTCAAAACTAAGACATTAGACATTGATGGAAATTAATAAAACAAGAGATTCTTAAATCACATAAAACATTTCTATATCTGCCTGTCTTAAGACTGATTTATCTTATCTTTGCAGAGGCAGCTAATCATTTTCCAATATAATTTCTAACTTAGTACTAAATTACTTATTTTAACTTGTTACATGCCGAATATATATGTATATAGACAATATAGCATCTTTTATTATTTAGGCTTGAAATCGTCCTATCTTCACTTTCATGTGCAGTTTTTGGTGTGCCCGCATAACGTGCTCTAGTTCTTTGTTATGGTGCCCGTAGCAGTTTGCGGGGGAAAACAGTGATGTTGCCTGGCTACCTACAGTAGAAATGTGGTTACCACCGCATCACCTAATTTTTATTTTGAAAAGCTGCCCCTGCCACTTAACTGCTATCACTGCTTGCTATGGCTGCTGTAGGTGTTAAGGCTGGACTGCAATGGCGGCAGGAAAGCTGTAAATCGCCATTGAAGTCTTACAAGTTACATACTATTATGTCATGTTTGATCTCTTGTGCCATATTTTCTACACAGTGCTACTGAATTCCATAAGACACTTTCCAGCAAGGCTCTTTATGGCTAATGCAAGTAAATGTACTATAGGTAAGGTGACCATTTGTCCCGGTTTTGCTGGGACAGTCCCGGTTTTTTCATTCCTGTCCAGGTTGCCGGTCCGTCCCGGTTTTGGGCCTGGGTTCCTGTAGCAGGATGCAGTGGCACGCGGGCGGTGAGGAGAAGATGCGGTAGCAGGTGAGGATTTGCAGAATGCCGGGGGGGGGTTGGCCTTTTGGAGAATGCTGGTCACCCGCAGGGGATTGGTTGAAGGTTGCCGGGGGCGGGTCTTTGTAGGATGCCGGGCCACAGGGGATTGGTTGGAGGTCGGAGGAAGCCGGCGCGGGGCTTTGCAGGATGCCGGGCCGCAGGGGACTGGTTGGAGGACAGAGCACACTGAGCTGCTTCCTTCTCAGAGCAGGTAGAGTGTGTGTGTGTGTCTCTCTCTCTGTGTGTGTGTGTGTGTGTGGGGGGGGGGGGGAGGGGTCAGTGGCTATGTGTGTGTGTGTGGGGGGGGGGGTCAGTGGCTCTGTGTGTGTGGGGGGGTCAGTGGTTCTGTGTGGGTCAGTGGCTCTGTGTGTGGGGGTCAATGGCTGTGTGTGTGTGTGGGGGAAGTCAGTGGCTGTGTGTGTGGATCAGTGGCTCTGTGGGTCAGTGTGTGTGGTTGTGTGTGTGTGGGGGTCAATGGCTGTGTGTGTGTGGGGCTCTGTGTGGCACTGTGTGTGGGTCATGACAACGGGACGCATTATGGCGCCGAGGCATCACGTGATGCCACATTGTCATGGCAACATGTCACCGCCTGATGTCAGTGTCTCGTTGTCATGGCAACGGGGTGCATCATGTGATGTAATTTGTTTTATAAATAATTTTTTAATGTGTCCTGGTTTTTCATTTTGAAAATCTGGTCACCCTAACTATAGGGTGTCTTCCGACAGGAATGTTGCAGTAACACATTTTATTAAATGGAAGTCCCTTGAATGTTCTGTAAGGTGCTGCATTAAGCCTTCTGGAGTTGCTCTGCTTTATCATTCATACATACATACATACATACATACATACCCTTTATACTTTGGTGCAGTTAAAGAAACAGGAGACACATACACTCTTGGGTAGGATGCAGAGAGGACGTTGAGAGAGCTGGAAACTGAGAGCCTCAAAAAACTACCGGTAGATTGTTTCAGGTTTGAGGAGGGTCTGAGGAAATGAAGAAGCAGCTAAGTGATGGGACTCACCAACCAAATGACAGTTATATATGATGTTACCCCCAAAAAATGTTTTTTTTTTTGTTTGTTTTTTGGACTGCGGGTTTAGAAACTTTACTTCCCGCTCCATAAGCTCTTACAACCACAACTGTAGTCATTCATAGTCACGTCTACTGGGCATCTTGCCTGTATGTAGTTTGTATTCCTTGTACATCTATTTCAGGGCTAAATTGTCTGAAGGGTTGATCTTACTGCGTTTAAAATTTAGTGTAAAATAAATATTGACTGTAGGGTTATGCAATAGGATTTTGGAAGCAAAAAATGTTTTAACCTTTGAGGCTACCACTACAATGCCGAGTAATCCATCCGGGCAACAACGGGATTAACATACAACATAATAGCACTGACATATTGCTACTAGAAAAAGTTCCTTATCGCTGTGTTAACACTTTCGATGTAGCTTTAGTGAATAGGGGCAATAAATAAAATTGGCATTGCATACCTCTAACACCAACACCTTCATTCATCAACTTTGAATGAAATCCCCCCCCTACCCCCTTACACTCAATCACACACATACTGTAGTCGCAACTATAGATCAATTTTGTGTGCATATTGTCTCAACTGAAAAAATATTCAGCACCAAATTTAGGATCTAATACAAATGCAATTTGATGGTGAAATAAATTGATAATTAATAATGTCCTACCAGGTAATTGGCTCTAAATAGCCCCTTATAAATAGTTCTCGTTATGCACCATCCAGACTCTTGCGTTCTTCTCAAGGATGTCTTCTTTCTACCCCCTTTGTATCTAAAGCCCTCTCCCGCCTTAAACCTTTCTCACTTTCTGCCCCACACCTCTGGAATGCCCTTCCCCTCAGTACCCGACTAGCACCCTCTCTATCCACTTTTAAGACCCACCTTAAGACACACTTGCTTAAAGAAGCATATAAATAGCACTGTGGATATTCTGGACACATGATATAAAGCTTGGCCCCCTGCAGACGCACTTACCAGAACTCCCTCCTAATGTCTCTGTACGTTCTCCCTACCAATTAGACTGTAAGCTCCTCGGGGCAGGGACTCCTCTTCCGAAATGTTACTAAAGCACTTATTCCCATGATCTGTTATTTATATTATCTGTTCTTTATTTGATTACCACATGTATTACTACTGTGAAGCGCTATGTACATTAATGGCGCTATATAAATAAAGACATACAATACAATACAATTAAGAGACAGGAATTTTGTAATGGAAGTAGTGAGCAGATTCTAATTGGGCAAAATCGATGATCTTTTATAACTGGAGTGAGCTCTTCTGTGTTTTTTGTGTGTGTGTGTGTGTGTGTGTGTGTGTAGAGCGCAGGGGTCTGTGGAGCTGAATCATGTTCATTTCAGCTCGGGGGATCCCCTGGTTCCTGAGCTCCTTTACCTCTTGAAGGTGTTGCAGTTCCCTGCTGGGAAAAATCAAAATGGAGGTTTAAATCTCCCTCGGCACATGGGCCAATAGAAAGCCGCGACATCATCCATCGCAGCTTCCTACTGGCGGGAGATTTAAGAACCAGAAAGTCATCATCATCTACGGAGGTATCTTGGGAAACCGAAGGTACCCGGAGCTGCAATTAGTGCGCTTCAGCTGCAGGGACCCCCTGCTTTAAAGCCATTGAATGTAATGATCCTTTAATGTCATGTATCACCCCTATTCGCCCCCCCACCCTCCCTACCTAAGGGATAGGGTGTACATGGAAAATGATGGGGTTAGCAACAGTCTCTGTGGTTGTGACCGGGTTTAGACCTGTTCAAAGGGGGCTATTAGCTCAGCGGTTCCTTAATTCTGCTCAGGGTTTGTTGGTGAGTTCGTGCCGGCTTGTAGTAGGGAATGGTGACCAAAAGAGGGCGCCAGGAACTTTGTAACTTGTCCACATAGAACTAGCAGCGCAGTCCTGGATAACCAGGACTGGTTTTCAGCACACAGAAACAAATGTCAATCAGTCTCTCTCACTGGCGAGTCATGTAGTGGCTCACTCTCTCCTAGAGACTCTTGCCCTGCCAGGTCACAGATCCAGACCCTTGTCCAGAAATCACTGGCAGTCCACCCCAGTGCCCTTAGTAGCCCTGAGGATGAAACTATTCCCTACAGCCGTGTACATACTTCTCAGCACCTTTTCTAAGGGGCCCCTAAACATTGGGATACAGTCCCTATGCTGGTAATAACAAAAGATGGTCTGCTGCTTCTTACCTGCCCCACAGGCTAGCATAGCCTGGAGACCTCCCGGGTGGTAACTGGAGTATGGGGTGTGATGGTTCCCCTGAAGGTCAGGGAATAAATTGGGTGGGTCCCCATCTCTATACCTAGGACGTGGCCAATACTCTGCCCCAGTAACTAGGCAGAATAACTGTAGCCAAGTGATCACACCATAGGCACGTGACACTCTAGCTACGTCTAGAAAAACACAGGGCCAGACATGTACATAGGGAAATGCAACATTATAATATAGTAACAGTGATTTATAACTGCTCACATGTCTGTCCCTGTGAGGACTGTTAACCCTGGCACTGCCTGCAGCTACCAGGGCTGACATGCAGGGCAAGGGAATTTTTAACAGGGTGCTACAGACACTACAAGGCCGCGCTTACAGTCCTGGCGACGTCGCGGCAAAAGAAGTTTACTTAAGCCGTCGCGTGTGCTTATAGTAGGGACAGCGAGACAGCTTGGTCGCGATCGCTGGAAGTCAATGAAAAATTATTTATTTTTTTGGCGACTGCTGTGTGACGCCAGCGGGCACGTGAGCGGTTAAGCCAATGAGGACGAACCGCTCATGGCCACACCCCCGGTCACCGTCTCTGCCTCCTAGACTATAGGCAAAAAACGCTGCTTCAATGGCAACGGATGACGTCACTGTGTCGCCGTCGCCAGGACTATAAGCGCAGACAACATATTTGCTACACATAGCCTCTGAATAACAGCACTAAATAGTGTTTCTGCAATGTTTGGTATTATTTGTTGTTTTTATAAGTATTTTACTCGTTGGGCTCAATCTTTCTGATGCAAATTTAAAGTTGTCAAATATAAATAAGCTGAGTGACATTAAAAGCAGGTGGACTTTCCTAATTTAGTGAACCCACATGGCTTTGGTTTGAAGCTTATTTGCAGGGACAAGATGATGTTTCACTCAATTAATGTTCACATTGAACACCAGATGATGGCCAGTGTTGGGACAGGAAAAAACAGCAATTTATTGTTTTTCTTTTCCTAATTTAAAACATGCTGAGCAGCTGGGGAGGAGGCATGAAAGTCTGGACTACATTCTGTACACCGCAGCAAAGTATGGGACTGCTACAGTATGTAACCACTCTGGGGCTATAGGGGCCTGCAATGCATTCCAAGGTCACCTTCTACCAGGTGGCAATTTTTGCAGAAAGGGAAGTTCTCCCGGCAACTGAAGCATGCAGCTAATAAACATGTTTCATGACTTGGGACATCATTCTTTGTACATTTCAAACTTTTTCAGGGCCACCTCATTATATATGCACTGTTCTAGCATAAAACAATTAGTGATATCTCATATTGTTCCTATACTTTGATTTCACATACAGTAAATAAAATTACCACTTGTGGGTATATTTGCATGTCTGACAGGTCTGCAACCCTTTCATTCCCCATTTTCGCTTATTAATCCATGCTTCCACTGCAGTCAGGGATTCTGGGTAATGATATGCAAACGTGGAGGGTTTTTGTCCCATTTTTTTTTTACCCCATAACGGGCCTGTAACTTGGGAAGCAGGGGGTCCCCGGGCCTGAAATCAATGTGGTTCACCTCCGGAGACCCCCTGCTACAATACTGTGTTGTTAAAATAAAAGACCCGCGATCACCTGTTAGAGGCGCGCAGGTAGAGTGACTGATTCAGTCTATCTCTTACTGCACGTCTCTTACAGACAGGTAGAACCCGGTAGGATTCAAACGCAGGGACTCCCGCTGTGTTAATCCGATGGGCTATTACAGCTGCTGTGGACCATCTCGAGGGGTTTTTGATGGGAATCTCCGTTTTTCCCAAGATGTGGTCGAATGCCGGTGGCTGCATCTGTAGTACAGAACTGATTTTATTAAAAAAAACAAAAAAACACATGCAGAATATTGCTTGATATGAGTTCTTCAGTATTAGGTGATATCTTTTTTTATTGGACTAACAATTTATGTCATAGGACAAGAGTTCTCCTCTCTTCTTCAGGTCAAGCAATACTGATATACACAGGAATCTATTGCTAAAACAGTGTAGAGAGGAAAAAAAAACAGATATGTACTGTAGATAAGGTAGGGTGTTAAAAGTGTTTGAAGCCAGGGGATGGTGACAAGGAAAGGTGGGGAGGGGGAGGAATGCTGGAGGGGGGTGAGGGGGAGAGAAAGTGTGGATAAGAATAGGGAGAAGGTACCTCATGAAAACGAGCAGTATAGCCATTGCGCATGCGCGAACCGCCAGATAATAAATAAATAATAATCGTAGCAGCTCACAGTATCATCAAACGCACGCTGCCACACTTAGAGTATGAATAAACATCATACTATTGTTAAACTAATGACAGAGCACATAGCATGTTAAGCAGATAATTTGTTTGAAAAGGCTGCTTTGTCAAATGGCTAATTAAAGTTCTCTACAATACATTTTTTTGATATTTTCACTGAGTGTGCTGTCTCTTTTTTGCCACGTGGTCCTGGGACTCTGGAACTGCCTGGTAAGGAGCCTATATATATTTATTCTCCTTGTGGGATAAGCACCTACTTCTTATATGTGAGTGCCATCTGTTTTTCTCTCATGTGTATATATGTATATATGTGTATATATGTATGTGTATATGTGTCAAAAGGAGTGCTAGTGGGCGTGGCTAAATGTATACAACAAGAAACAAACAAAGATGCCCAAAGCTACTTCCAATGTGAAAAAAATACACAGTGAGATACCTATATATTCTCTTGAAAATGAGATGTAAATGTACAGGCATACCCCGTATTAACGTACGCAATGGGACCAGAGCATGTATGTAAAGCGAAAATGTACTTAAAGTGAAGCACTACCTTTCTCCACTTATCGATGCATGTTCTGTACTGCAATCGTCATATACGTGCATAACTGATGTAAATAACGCATTTGTAACAGGCTCTATAGTCTCCCTGCTTGCGCACAGCTTCGTTACAGGTAGGGAGCCGGTATTGCTGTTCAGGACGTGCTGACAGGCGCATGCGCGAGCTGCTGTTTGCCTATTGGGCGATATGTATGTGTGTATGTGTGTGTGTGTATATATATGTCTATATGTCTATATGTCTATATGTCTATATGTCTATATGTCTATATGTCTATATGTCTATATGTCTATATGGCTATATTTGTGTGTGTATATATGTATATATGGCTATATTTGTGTGTGTATATATGTATATATGGCTATATTTGTGTGTGTGTGTATATATGTATATATGGCTATATTTGTGTGTGTGTGTATATATGTATATATGGCTATATTTGTGTGTGTGTGTGTATATATGTATATATGGCTATATTTGTGTGTGTGTGTATATATGTATATATGGCTATATTTGTGTGTGTGTGTGTATATATGTATATATGGCTATATTTGTGTGTGTGTGTGTATATATGTATATATGGCTATATTTGTGTGTGTGTGTATATATGTATATATGGCTATATTTGTGTGTGTGTGTATATATGTATATATGGCTATATTTGTGTGTGTGTGTATATATGGCTATATTTGTGTGTGTGTGTATATATGTATATATGGCTATATTTGTGTGTGTGTGTATATATGGCTATATTTGTGTGTGTGTGTATATATGTATATATGGCTATATTTGTGTGTGTGTGTATATATATATATATATATATATATATATATATATATATATATATATATATATATATATATATATATGTTGACAAATCACCAAAAAATCTACTCGCCACACAAAAAAAATCTACTCGCCACCTAGTACCAAACGTGTGCTGCTTGGGCCAATATTTACTCGCCCGGGGGTTAAATCCACTCGCCCGGGGCGAGCAAATGTATAGGTTTGTCGAACACTGTGTATATATATATATATATATGTGTGTGTGTGTGTGTGTATATATATAATGTGTGTGTGTGTGTGTATATATATATATATATATATATATATATATATATATATGTTAGTGAATCACTGTATTTGGATGGATATTTCATTATATACAGTAGGACAGCAGGTTCCAACCTTTTTTTTTGGTTAAGGAACCCTATGTCAAATTCTGAGGAACCCCAACCCTCTCTAATAGCGTCTCTGAAATCAGATGCATTGTAAGGGTTCCCAACCATCTCTAATATTGCGTCTGAAATCAGATGCATTGTAAGGGTTCCCAACCATCTCTAATATTGCGTCTGAAATCAGATTCATTGTAAGGGTTCCCAACCATCTCTAGTAGTGCGTCTGAGATCAGATACATTGTAAGGAACTTCAACCCTCTCTAATAATGTGTCTGAGATCAGATGCATTGTAAATTCTTCTGTATTTGATCTAATTTTAAAATGACCTGAAAATTACAGGTAACCCTTTAGTGATGCCCGAGGAACCCAAGTTTTTCTAGGAACTCTGGTTGAAAAACACTGATATAGGTTCACAAATTTTATTATTTCAACAGTATGGTTATTGTAAATAATATGAGACAAATACATTATATTTATTAGAATTAGTTATAAATAATAAAAATACGCAAGTATGTCATCATTCAAATTGTTTAAAAGTATTCAATGCAATGCTTATGTAGTCCCCTTTCCCCCGTGTCTAGGGACGCTACCAGGTGCTTTATCTGGATAGCTTACAGGAGGCCTGATTCTCCGCTGGAGGGAGCCTGGGGTGACCTATTCACTTACACACATACAGCGCCTCCACGCAGTGCGATAGCCCCGTTCCAAGACAATATAACAAGTAAATACACCAGGTATGATATAACAGTATTTACTAGCACGTACTTTTAATAACAGATCAATCACACTTTGGAACAACACAATATATGTATATACACTGGAGTAGTTTCCCCACAGTACTTAGGGGTGCGGTAGCACCAGAGCCCTAGTGTCCGTCCCACCATGTCAATCCCCTATCCCCAGTGTAAGGCATAGCGTTAGCCTGTGGATTGTTGGTGCACTTATTGGTATACCTGCCCAGGGGCTCCAGCACCCGGGTGTCAATAAATAAGGCTGCGTCCCCACTGGCGCTGAGCGCGTGGTGCTTGCCGAGGTTCCTTCTTCCAATATGAATTCTGACGTCCCTGCTCACGCAACGCGAGCTCGTGCATGGGCACAAACGCTCTCCCAAGCTCGGCGCTTGGGGAAACACAAATTTGAGATTGAATCACGCTAAGCAGAGGAAAGTCCACACAGAACACAGTCACACACACATTACACACCCAAATAGCCCTGAACCATGCCCCCCGCTTGCAAAATTAGGCAGGACACCCAGCGCTCATTCTTTGAGAGTTGGTGACGTCACCAAATCTCAAGCATGAGTGCGGTCAGCGCCAGCAGGGACGCAGCCTATCACACACGCGATCAGTCTGTTACAACGAAGCCGTCCGCCTCTGCGTGAGGTGGACTATTGCCGGAGCGTCCCACCTTTAGATAGTCTCTAGCAGGGGTGGTGGTCTGATCCCAGACCACGGTCTTGCACACCGCATGGTGTCCGTCACTGGTGTGCTGTACCGTCACGGTGCTGACTACTGGGGAAGTGTCTATCTAGGGGCCTTCCCTGCAGCAGCCACAAGCTGAGGGTGATCGGGGCCTATGGGGCAAAACTAGGCCTAGTCCAGGGAAGCACTGCCCCCAGGACACTACCTCTCTGTTCTCCCTCTGGGTCCCGTTTGACTAGCATGGTCCAAGCGCGCCAAATGTCCTACTTGTGGCAAGGAACTCCTTGCAGCCCTATTGGCTGTGCTCCGGCATGTGATGCGCACCCCTGATGGATGATGGGGCTTGTAGTCCCCACGGAGCCCAATACTTGTAATGGCCGCCGCTCGTGCTTCACTGCGCATGCGTTCGCTTCCCCATGGCCGCCAGGGCTCTAGTACCTCTCTGCGCACATTCAAGTACTCCAACGACCCGGTCGTCCGGCAACAACCTCCCTGCCTTGCCGCACTCGCCTTACCAGCAGCGGAGGTAAGGGGGACACGTGGGCCAAGGTGGGGAACCAGGCTATACTTAAAAATTAATTTCAAACCACGAATAGTGCGTGTCATATGTATGAAGCCCTAGACATATGATCCACATCTTGTGGAGGTTTGCACTACTTTTAGCACTAAAACGTAAATACACAATACAAATTCAGACATGAGCTTAGCACATGAACTCCATGGTGTGCAAGTAGGTAAGAATTCACGTAATGGGGTCAGGCACTCCGTTACGTCATTCCTGCAGAGTGTTTGTTTTGTGGGGGGGAGGGGGTGGTGATCATGTCCTGTGTTCGAATGGCAAACAATTTGTTCAAAGTGCTGTTCTCTTCTAAGACAGAGATACAAACTAGAGCTCTACTCACAAGTTTATAATGCAATGCTCCATTTAATGTGACAGCCAAGAACAGTGGGAAGACAACGTTTCAGGCCCCATATGGACCTTTCATCACCTGATGAAAGTAGAGGAGACCTGTACTTTGAAGAAATTATTTGTCCGTGTTGTGTTGGCTGCGTTGTGTTGGGAAACTGTTTCCCACACTTTGGAATTGTACTGTGTTCCAATCGAGAACACAACACGATCTGTTATGCATGGGAAAGGAAGAGGACTCTTCCGTTTCTGAGTTAAGGGGCGCCACGATCATGTGAACGCTCTAAGCACCAAAAGGATTAATTACCAAAGTATGAATGAGTAGTGGATTGTGGTGCTTGGATAGAACGACAGGTTCCAAATGATTGAAAGGCTGGGGTAGTTGCGAAATCTATATGGAGTTACAACAAAGGAATAGCAATTATTGGGCAGAAAAATGCATGATAACAAAAAGAGCTAGTTAAAGTATTTATAAGTTAGTTCGCAAACAGAAACTGGAAAATGCTGGTTTTAAAGTTTTGTTTTTTTTTATCATGGCCTGGCAAAAAAAAGGTGCAACATTGTCTAGGATGGCACAGGTAATTGGAAAACGTTCACCAAGTTTTCATGGAGGTTGAGAAAATGGTTGGCTAAAATAATTTAAATCATTCTAAGCATATCGCAATGAAAGGTGTAATGCTCAGATAAAAGGGCACATTGACATGTGAAAGTGTTGTGTGTCAATGTTGGTCAGTAATTCAGAACAATGCACAATGTTGCCATTGTATTAACATCTAAAATCAGTATTCTTTCTGTAAAGTATGTCAATTTTCCACCTGTTTTTAGCGACAGGGCATGGGCTGTAAGGTATTTCATGGTGTCTCAAGGTGTGTTGCGGCATAGCACTGCTTAGCATATAGGGCAATTAAACGAGGTACAAGACATATAAATATAAAAAATAATAGGGGAGATTCCAGCTTGGGAAGATCACCTAATACACAGTTTAATCTGTGATACTCCCTATGCTAGTAATGCTTGGGCACTGACCATATCGCCCCTAATTATTCTAACAAACATTTACCCTAATTAATATAAGTAAAGTGTAGTCTGGGTTTTAGACCATTACAGGATGTGTTACAGCCTTTCTCAGACATTTTATAATTATTTTACTGTTGGTGTCGGCTGGTTGTCTTTTACCTGCATTCATAATGCCTTCAGCAACAAACCTTTTTTTGTTTTATTGGGGTGGGTAAAGAAAGGAAAAAAGGGAGGGTGGTGGGGATGCTACATTGATTTTATAACCTCAAGGCATTCTATGTTGACCCTTTTTATTACTTATATCTGCGTACTCTGATTCTCTGACTTTCCCATCCACGTATCATGGGGCACCATCACAACAATACACATAACATCCAGGATCTCCTCCTATCGTCTGTCATACCCTAAATATATTACTGGTACCTTTTTTTTTGTTTGCCTAATATCTGGGCCATCTATACCTATTGCACTCAGCCAGGGGTCCCAGGTCTCCAAGAATCACTCTCCTGAGTCCCTGAGACAGGCCATCAATATTTTCATAGCTCAAAATTTGGCGATAATCTACTTAAGACGGGGAGTCTGCCTTTTTCTATGCAGCTACGATTTTAGGGGTGGGGAGATGGGGAGGGAGAGAGATGGGGATGGGGGCGAGAGAGAGGGGGGTGGGGAGGGATGAGGAGGGAGGGAGAGAGATGGATATGAGGTCACTGCAAGAGACGTAAGCTTAGTGTCATCTACTCATAGGCCATTGCTAGAGGAAATATTTTTAAAGTGGAAGTGCAACAAACCTTGTTTTGAATTTCCCCAGAATTTGCTATTCTATATCTTCAAAGCACGATTTTCCTTGTGTTCTTTTACTCTGAAAAACACTTAATCTTTACATGTCCAGTTGAAATTTACGGCAAATATCAGCAAAATTAAAGGTAACAAAAAAACATGTGATTTCTTTTATTTATTTATAAAATATTTTACCTGGAAGTAATACATTGATAGTTACCTCTCATTTTCAAGTATGTCCTGGGCACAGAGTTAAAATGACAAAATACATGGTTACAAATACATTGTTACATTAAGTGTTATACAATGTTTCTTTTTGTTTACATTTGCACAAACTAAAGTCAACAGTTCTTCGAAGTGGTAGGAATAAATGTCCAAAAGGATCTGGTGCTCAGAAAACAACCTACTCTGTCAGCAATAAGAATAAACCGTATATGAAATCCAGAACCTCCTTTCCAGAGGATGAGTGTAATGTATATAGAGATAACACTTTATAGGGAGAATAGCGCCATGTGGGGTCGCACCACATATTGTCAGGATAGACGTTGGGTCCCGCTCCCGTAGCGACACGCATGAAGCGCGGCAGACCTGGCACCCTGTCGTCGGACGCGGGGTGGTCTCCGAACTCAGGAGGGCTCTTTCTCGAGGTCAAACTCAGGAGGAAATACAGCGGAGAGAGACCATAGTGCAGACCAATAAAACTTTATCACAATAAAAATGCTAAACGAAATGTACTCACAATGTTTACAAATGTACTAGGCACATAAAAGTACAGCAATGGATCTAACACCAGGGAGGTGGTATCCAAGCCGTCTCCCTTTGATACTCCCGCAACTGGATGGCGTCGATGGCGGCTGACGTCACATCTGTCGATGGCCTGACAGCTTCCGGTTTGCGCAGGAGATCCTGCATACCTTCTGTTCCTTAAATTTCGCTCTTATATGCTCAGCCAGCCCTCTGACAAACTGGCTGAGCATAAGATTTCATTCCATACGAAGTGCTTACTGTAATCCTTGCCTTGTACCTTGCCTTGAACCTTGCATCTGCTGTTCTTGTTTCGCTCCTTGTCAGGCCATGGCTAGTACCTGGACCCTGACCATCTCTGCTCCTGACCACGGCAAGTACTTACGACAATCCGCAGCTCCCTAACCCCCGACCACGGCAAATACCTACGACAATCCGGACCTCTCCAACCCCGTCCTGGCTAACTACTACCAATCTGCACTCCAGACGCTCTCACGCGGCTGGAGGTCGGTTTATTCTCAATCCCCACCTCAGCCTCGCGGTCACGTTCTCTTTGTGGTGAGCACCCATTACACATATATAGAGAACTGGCACAATAAGCATCTCCTATAATAAAGAAATTGAAATGTGTCACATAATTCAAGGTGGTTCCTAAACGGGTTAACTCACATATTTTCCTGAGTGCCCATTGTCCATCCTTGTGATCAGTGGAGGTTCTTCCCTGTGTGCAATCCGCAGCGGTAGAAATCAGTAGAGAGAAAGAGGTGGAAATGTGGAGCACCACCAACATCCAGCAGGGTAGAAAAAATGATCGCGGGGTCGCCCATGAAAAATATATTTTATTAGGTCACGTAACCACCAACGCATTTCACGCACACTGCGGGTTTTTTTAACCTCGTTGGTGGTTATATGTGATCTAATAAATATTTTTTTTATGGGAGACCCCTCTTGATAATTTTTTCTACGCTGCTGGATGTTGGTGGTGCTTCAAAGTAGCAGAAATGTATTTAGGAACATATTCGTCCACAAAGGCTGTCAGTTAATTCAGGAAATCTGCAAGATTAAGTATAGTCACCCTGGATATCCCTGTAACCTCAATGGGTGCAAGACACTTTTTCCCACTCTGAAGCTGGATGTCGTATTTTCAAGATCCTGCAGCTGATTGCCCAGTTTGAGTGCAATATATGCCTGTTTCATTCATCCAATTTGTGAGTGCATCTTTTACCATTCTACTAGATGGTGCATACAGTATTACATAGGATTGCAATATTTGTGTTTCTTTTATAGCTTGCATGTGGTTCCTGAGAGTTGTACTCCAATTGTTGTGTATGTGTGTATATATATATGTATATATATGTATATATATATATATATATATATATATATATATATATATATATGTATATATATATATATATATATGTATATATATATGTATATATATATGTATATATATATATATATGTATATATATGTATATATATATATATATGTATATATATGTATATATATATATATATGTATATATATATATATATGTATATATATATGTATATATATATATATATATATATATGTATATATGTGTATATATATATATGTATATATGTGTATATATATATATATATATGTGTATATATATATATGTATATATGTGTATATATATATATATATATATATATATATATATATGTATATATGTGTATATATATATATGTATATATGTGTATATATATATATATATATATATATATATATATATATATATATATATGTGTATATATATATATATATATGTGTATATATATATATATATATATATATGTGTATATATATATATATATATATATATATATATATATATATTATTAAAAAATGTACCCTATCACTGGCAGGACTTGGATTCTTGAACCATGTTTCTCTGCTTTGCATCCAGTGCATGATTTTAATATGTAAGCAGGAGGAAAAAACTTGGAGCACAACTATACAAAAACGAGAACTGGAGGCTAATGAAAAAATAACAAATTATTTATTGGGACATAACTAATTAAAAAGAGAAACCTCTAACGCGTTTCTCGCATGGTGCGCTTTATCAAAGAGTAGTTTCACTGGTCTTAATCACACTCTTATATGGTCAACATCCCTAAAAGCACCGCCCACCTGTGCCCAGGTGAAAACAAACACAAATTCCTTGTGAACTGATACACAGGAAAGGGGGATAGTGCTCAGAGGGAAGGGATCCACACAAAGTGAATAAACAGGTAAAATATACATAAAAAAGACCAATCACATACAAAAAGAAATATCAGTAACACATACATATCAAAACTGTGGAACCATAAGCATACATATGTCCAATCTATAATGGGTATTCAATGTATAATTAACCCCTTAATTATAGTAGCATAGGATGGCATATGAATTATATATCATAACAGGCTCATAGACACAATAGATAAGGTATAAGGAACATATGTAATATACCATGTAAATCCAAAAAATAGATATATAACAAGAAAAAAGGAAGAAAAAGGAAAGAAAACAGATGTTAAAGATTCCAAGGAAAAAATAAAATATAAATATACTAAACAAATAAATTGATTTAATTTAATAAATATATCTCTAATTTCTTAATCACTAGGAAGCAAAAACAGCGGAGAAAAGGAAAAATAATGATTAATATTCTAGTAAAATAATCGTTATTAGCATCATGAGGTGGAAGCATAATTGGTGTAATCATAATGAATATTCTTAAAACATTTATTCATAAAATTATTAATTATTATTATTTTTCCTTTTCTCCGCTGTTTTTGCGTCCTAGTGATTAAGAAATTAGAGATATATTTATTAAATTAAATCAATTTATTTGTTTAGTATATTTATATTTTATTTTTTCCTTGGAATCTTTAACATTTGTTTTCTTTCCTTTTTCTGCCTTTTTTCTTCCTTTTTTCTTCCTTTTTTCTTGTTATATATCTATTTTTTGGATTTACATTGTATATTACATATGTTCCTTATACCTTATCTATTGTGTCTATGAGCCTGTTATGATATATAATTCATATGCCATCCTATGCTACTATAATTAAGGGGTTAATTATACATTGAATACCCATTATAGATTGGACATATGTATGCTTATGGTTCCACAGTTTTGATATGTATGTGTTACTGATATTTCTTTTTGTATGTGATTGGTCTTTTTTATTTATATTTTACCTGTTTATTCACTTTGTGTGGATCCCTTCCCTCTGAGCACTATCCCCCTTTCCTGTGTATCAGTTCACAGGGAATTTGTGTCCCGGGGGTTTGTATTCACCTGGGCACAGGTGGGCGGTGCTTTTAGGGATGTTGACCATATAAGAGTGTGATTAAGACCAGTGAAACTACTCTTTGATAAAGCGCACCATGCGAAAAACGCGTTAGAGGTTTCTCTTTTTAATTAGTTATGTCCCAATAAATAATTTGTTATTTTTTCATTAGCCTCCAGTTCTCGTTTTTGTATAGTTGTGCTCCAAGTTTTTTCCTCCTGCTTACATATTAAAATCATGCACTGGATGCAAAGCAGAGAAACATGGTTCAAGAATCCAAGTCCTGCCAGTGATAGGGTAGGTTTTTTCCTCCTGCTTACCTGTTCCTGCTTCCCCTGGACGCACGCTGCCTGCACCGGAGATTTCAAGCCATCTGGACGTGAGTGCGCCGTCTGGAGATTGCCTGCTGTTACCTGCATCACTAAAGGGGTACCTGGTTTAGGCGAAGTCCCGTCGGTTCCCCCAGGGGGACCAAGGGCTCATCGTGTCCAGGGGTTCCCCCGTTCAATGTGATCAAGGTTTTCAGTACAGCTGCAGTTCTTATCCCTACATGGTTAGTCTCCGTTGTGCAAAGGGTTCATTTAGCCTGCGCGTGATACACGCTGTCTACCAGGCTTGTAGCGTCGGGCTGGGAGGTCTTTTCCTCTGCTTCGCATGATTTTAATATAAAGCACATATCCCTATTCTGTTCCTAAACACATGATGTGTCTTTTAGGGGTCTTTTTTGCATCTTACACGTTAAGGTTCAAGACTCAGCTGTCATTGCCCATGAAAAACATCACATATTATTGCCAATTCTAACATATAATGGGGGTTATTCATCAAAGTGTGATAGTGCCAATCCGGCATTACCACACGGAAACTTCCATGTGAATTTCTGGGCGTCTGTTTCCCGATCAGCACTATCGCACTTTAAATTATATCACAAAATGTGCTCTAGTAGCTTTAATAACTAAGGCTTTATACTGATGCAGCGGCCGTTATTCGAACACTTCACGCGTCATGTACATCGGAATCCCGATTTGAAACCGCGGGATGAATTCCAGCCTTCCCGCACTAAGATGAGAGCGCGGCGAGTGCAGAAAAACGAATTTTAGTGTTCTGGCTTTTAAAAACATGAAATTGACACAGTAGCACAGTACTGTACACATTACAATTCATCCATTTTATTGCAAACGAAGAAACAGAATCCATGAAATTAAAACAAAACATCTGCGATAAGCGCGGGTGCCTGGGGCGATTTGCCGCGTTCATGCTACGTGGGGAACAGCAGAGAACTCAAAATCGGCGCCGTGATGTGCTCGAATAACGGCCGCTGCATCAGTATCAGCACCTGTCTCTAGACTCTGCAGGTTGTTATCTTCAGCTGCTATTTAGAAATGATCAACCAGAGCTTCACATCATGTTACTTTCATACTAACAAATCAAAAAGGGATGTAACCCAGTGAATAACTACTACTATGTCATTTTTTTACAGTTGAACTCTGAGCATACCACCACAAATTATAATCTCTCCGTCATTCATAGGTGTCGCATGGCATAATACATATGTAGCCCTTTTTCCTGCTGTTCTAGAGCGACTACTAGTACTATATAAACCTGCTGGCTCAGCGAGATCTGGGCTCCGCTAGCTGGGAGCCCAGGGTAATAATATTGTCTTGGCAGCGCCTCCACTTACCCAGGATCCCCGATAAGTGAGATTCCCCTAGGCAAGAACAATGGTAACACACTTCAGTTTGATAACCATTTACTGATACGAATGGGTAGAACCTTATCTTATAACTATAAGTAATAACACACATATGATATAGCATTGAACTGACTGACATGCAATAACATCTACAGGTGGCTCGGCCACTCTCCTATAGAGAAATGTCACTTCCCCGTCACCGCGTACACCCCATACCGTGTCCACTGATAAATATATATATATGCGCAGTCCTTTGGTCACTCAACCCAGTGTCCCCAAAGAGTCCACCCCCAAGGCGGGATCAGCGCCTGTTGGTACCAGTGTTGGTGCACTTATTAAATACCTTCTGGTCACTGCAGTGACCAGCAACAAACTTCAAAAAGGATCCGCCGATCCAGCGCAGTCTCTCACGAGTGGATGATGTCCAGCAGCTTGATCCCAAACAACTGTCACCACCGCAGCTCCGCGACAGGGTGTCCCTATCTGTATATACAGTAAGTGACTAGATGTCGCTATATATATTGGGCTTCCCTGCAGCACCACAAGCTTATGGTGACTCAGGGTATACACTGGGGCCTGAGGGGAAATCTGGCCTACGCAGGTGGGTCACTGACCCCCTCCACACACACTACCTCTCCCCTTGCTCCTCCGGTGCCCTCTGGCTAGCGTGGTCTCTCCCCCACGCTTCCCTTTCCTGCCTGTCAGCAATCCTATTCGCTCCCTGGCGTCAGGTGACTTCGCTGAGGCTCCTGGGGGTTGTAGTTTACTGCTGAGCCTCCATCTGATTGGCCAGCCGTTCGCGCGCTTTCCACTGCGCATGCGCGAACTTCCTCAGAGCCTTCCGTCGTGCATTGGTACTGCGCATGCGTGAAACCAACATGGCGGCGCCCTGCACTATCGAGCCGCCGCGTAACGCTTCTTACCTTCTGAATAGGCCGTGCAACCCTAACCGCGCCCGTGATCGCCCCCACACAGCGGAGGTACAGAGGGGGCCAGGGGACACCACTACATTCTCCCCCTGGTGGAATCCAACATCCCCGCTTGGGAACGTAACCAATACACATATTAATACAATAAAAATGCATACCTGAGAAATACAACTTATCACTGTATACTCTACATGAGGTTATACATTTCATTGAACATTCCAATCACAGATCTCACTCTATGGCGAGCCCACTGCTGAGCCTCATAATGGGGTGCCCCGAATTGATTGTACGCCATTTTCATGGGAGGTTGACCCGTTCTTTGGCTTCAACGCAGGTGCTCTTCTGTTACTCCCTCTGGAGAGTAACAAATCTCGCTTGGCAATTCAAACTCTGCCCTTGAGGGGCTCAATGTTTCTACACAGTCTATTTGAGGCACAAAGCATGGGCTCTGTGGATCTAGCGACTGACTCATTGGAGTCAGCGTATCTGTCGTTGGACCAAGGGGCCCTTTACCCGTAGCTCCTTTGGGAGATGCCCCCGCGGTCGGAAGGCCCCTTTGAGAGGTTCCTTCCATAGGATCCTCAGAGGTGGCATTTACTACAGTCTCTGGGCCATCCTCTGTACTATCAGATTCTATACATCGAGCGAAACAGTGGGCACTTCCAATTCGTTATCCCCTACTTGAGGTATGGGAAGGAGATGATTTCTATGCCATACCTTTACCAGGCCTTCTGAGTCTTTGATGCGGTATACTGGGAGGCCAGGCATCTGGGACTCCACCTCATACACGCCATCTCTCCATCAGTCGGCCAGTTTGTGCTTTCCGGGGACACCCAAATTGCGAAGGAGGACTGCATCCCCTGGGCGAATTTCCTTATGGCGCACTTTGTGATCATAACGCCTCTTATTACTCGCATTTAGTTGCGCCGCCGCCTTCTCTGCCAGTTTGTATGCCTGATGCAAGCTGTCCTGTAATCTCTGCACTTACCGAAAATGCGTCCTGTTGGATACCCCATCGGTAGATATCCGCAGTCGCACATCCACTGGTAACCGAGCTTCTCGTCCAAACATTAGGAAGTATGGTGTATAACCGGTGGACTCATGGCGAGTACAATTGTAAGCATGCACTAAAGTCTCCACGTGTTTACTCCACTCAGTCTTCTGTGGGCCCTTCAGGGTGCCCAACATGTCGAGCAGCGTTCGATTGAACCGTTCGGGCATAGCGTCCCCTTCCGGATGGTACGGGGTAGTGCGTGACTTGGTGATGCTCAGCAACTTAAGCAATTCTCGTTTGAGATTACTTTCAAAGTCCCTGCCTTGATCAGAGTATAAGCGATTGGGCAGTCCATAATGAATTAAATATTTCTCCCACAGCACTTTGGCCACAGTCACCGCCCGTTGGTCTTTGGTAGGAAAGGCTTGAGCATATCTTGTATAGTAATCCGTGATTACCAGTACATTCCCGATGCCGCGGGTGTCAGGTTCTATGCACAGGAAATCCATGCACACCAGATCCATGGGTCCTGAGCTTTTCAGATGGGCCATGGGTGCCGCCCGGGTGGGGAGTGTTTTTCCTCTGTATATAACGGGTGCACTGCCTACAATGTATCTCCACAGATTCTTTCATCTTGGGCCAATAGAATCGATCACGAAGTAGCCCGAACGTTTTGTCAATACCTAGATGACCATGGTCGTCATGTAAGGCCCTGAATACCATGTTTTGCAGAATCTTGGGCAGAAATAACTGTTGTCTGTCGGGATGATTGTGATACGGTATGATCCTGTACAATAGGCAGTTGTCCAGTTCAAACTTCCCCATCTCCTTCCCCATCTCCTGGTAGGGCCATCAGTTATTTGGGAGCTCGTTTAAGTATGGAGGGGTTATCTTGTTGCAAGCCTTGACGAACTAGTCCAGCTACCGGGTCCTGAATTTGGTATTGCACCAATTCCTTCCATGCAATGATCTTATCCTCAGTGATATTCATCCCTTCTGGATGTCGGTACGCCCGGGGAACTGCTCTTGATTGACACCCTAATGAATCAGCTATCCTTAACTCAGAGAAAGCTACTCGATCGTCGACCACTGCTGCTAGGGAAAACAATGCCCGTATGCCAGGCCCCGGAATTTCCTCCCATACTTCCTCGTCCGTGGTACGTTGAGCCCAGGTCTTCGAGACAGAGCGTCCGCCACTATATTGGTAGGCCCCGGTTTGTATTTGAGATTGAATCAATAGTTGGACAGCGCCGCTTACCAACGGTGGCCTATCGCATCCAGTTTAGCAGAAGTATTGACGTATGTCATCGGGTTATTATCAGTCCTGACCTCAAATTGAATGCCATACAAGGAGTCATGTAACTTGTCCACTATAGCCCACTTGAGGGCTAAGAACTCCAGCTTGTGGACTGGGTAGTTTTGTTCGCTTGGTGTCAAACTTCGACTGGCATACGCCACCGGTCGGAGCCCAGTGTCATATTTCTGATGCAGCACTGCTCCCAAGCCATTGAAACTAGCATCCACATGCAGGACGTACTCTCGGTCAGGGTCTGCATAGGCCAGCACCGGGGCCTGGGTTAGATTTGTCTTCAACCCTAAAAACGCCTGTTCACATGCAGGAGTCCACTTGTCCCCAAATGGTGCTTGAGCTGATGTAGCTTTCCTTCCCGTGTCTTCAGGGTAGATCTTCAATAGATTGTTGAGAACCTTGGCTTTACCCGAGTAGCCGGCCACGAATCTTCGGTAGTACCCGCAGAATCTAAGAAAGGACCGTAACTCTTGAACGTTATTGGGCCTGGGCCAATTCACCACAGCTTCTATCTTCCCAGGATCTGTAGATATCCCTTCAGCCGATACAATATGGCCCACGTAAGTCACTGACGTGCGGCAGAACCAACACTTGTCCATGGACAGCTTAAGCCCTTCGTTGCTGAGTCGATCCAGCACTTTCAACAGCCGTTCCTCATGCTCCTCCAGTGTCTTCCCGAACACTATAATGTCGTCCAGGTACACCAGGCATTCCCAAGGATTCATATACCCTATGGTCTTTTCCATCAGCCGCTGGAAGGTAGCTGGCGCACCACATATCCCTTGAGGCATACGCGTGAACTGATAGAATCCCAAGGGGCAGATGAAAGCTGTCTTTTCTTGGTCTTCCAAGTCCATGGGCACCTGATAGTACCCGGACCTCAGGTCCAGCACGCTGAACCACTTTATTCCCTGATAGGGCGTTCAGGAGATCCTAAATTCACGGGAGGGTGTACTGGTCGGGTACAGTACGGTTGTTCAAGGTCCTATAGTCCACACATAGGCGTTCTTCTTGCACACTACCACGATAGGTGATTGTAACAGGGGAGTAATCCCTGTTCAAGTAATGTGCCTTTAATCTAGCAGTGTGGTGGTTAACTGCTGGTAGTCAATTAATAAACACCACCTGCCTGATCTAGATTGCTTACAAAAGCCTGTCTGTTGAGACAGGAAGTGATGAGAGCTGACCTTTGGAGAGACAGAGCAGTGTTCTTGAGTCTCCCAGGAGAGACTGACCAAGAGAACACACATCTCTGGAGCTGACCGGTCTTGAGCTCTGCCCAGCATAGCTGATTGCAAGACACCAAATAAGACTTCTAAACCTGGATGCTGATTTTCTGTGCACGCACGGGTGCGGTTCCAGGAGAGCAGAGAAGCTTACTCTACAGCAGCTAACAGATAAGACTTTCATTATTAAGAGACTGCTTATATCTGCTTATTTCATGCTATATGTTTTGGGGGCTGCGAGACATGCTTTACTAAGGGAGATGTGAATTAATTGCATAGGATTTCACTGGAACTACTCCCAAGTGAATAGAAGCTTTGTACCCCCCCCCCCCTGTGTTTGGATGGTTTCCTGATGAAAAGGAAAAGGCACAATAAAGCCTATTATAATTTCACCTTATAAAGTCTCCAATTGTGTACCTCTGTGAACGTCCGTCTACATATGGTGTCAGAAGTGGGATAAGAGGTGTCTTTGAAGTTAAAAAGGACCGGAGATTTTTATGTGAAATTTTTTTGTTATGCTTTTTGCCTACAAACAGTCTGAGAGAAAAAAAAAAAAAAACCTCATGCAGCAGAAATCAGAGTTAAAGGGATACACGCCACTGAAACCACACTGCACTGAAACTTACAAAACCACAGATGGACTCTTTGCCCCAATCCCTAGAGGAGAGAGACTGCTGAAACAGCTAAAACTTTATTTGCCTATCAAAGTGTAATTGGTCATTGAAATAGGGGTTTTGCCTTTCAGCCATAGTCAGGGTTCAAGTAGTGAGTCAGCCCTTAAAAAGGGATAGGTGTTTGTTGTTTTCAAAAGTTTCGCTGAAGCAGTGAATACAGATGGTGACCCATCTGTACTGATTTTGCAAATAAAGGTTGCCACACCGCATAGGGCTACCAGTTGTGAATGGAGTATATGCAGAAAAGTGTGAACATTGATACAAGACTGTGCTGAAGCAGGGGAATTTTTAGCAAACAAATGCTGAGTGTAAAATTGCCCTATAGGGGAAAAAGTGATTTCTGAACTGTGTAAAAGGTTTTTCAAAACCAATTGCTGAATGTTGAGTCACCCTGCCGGGAATGAAAGAAATAGTCCACTGCAAAGAATGTTTTTTTTTTGCAAATAAAAAAGTCTGCCTATATATATCTTGGGAGCAAAAACAGACACCCGAAGTGTGAATGCCATAATACCCAAAGATGAGACTAAAAATTACTGAACTCGGGCAGAAAACAAAATTCTGTTGCTGAAGCGGGGAGATTGCACCTAGCAAGTAAATGGTGTATAGCAAACAGAAGTTTTTTCCTAGCAACTACACATTCAGCATACCTAATGAGAGATTAAACCTAGCAAGTAAATGGTGTAAAGCAAATAGACTTTTTTTTTTTTTTTAACTTCAAGATTTTTATTGGGTTTCACAACAGGTACATTATGCCACATCCCATAATAAAACAATTTGAAACCCCCCGAGGTTTACCCTTTTCGCTCTCACAATCAAGGGTAAAATCACTCAAAAGCAATAAGGGACTTACAACATGCACTCACAAGACTAGACATACCTGACTCACCTGACCAACGACTGGACAACAGAGGGAAAAAACAACAAGGAGGGAGAAGGAGGGGGGGTAGGGGGGGAGGGAATGGACTGCCACTGTGTTCTTCGGTGGTGGAAGGTCTGCTTTCGGTCCGTGCTGCGCCCTTCTTTGAGACACCTGACGACTCCTCCTCTTGGTTCTGGTTTTAATAGTCGAGGGGATCCTACCTGTCACGTGCCTATGTTATAGTATGTTCCGCTCCATCACCAGAGAACGCACTTGTACTTATTATTGCAAAATTGTGCTGGCATCTACCCCGGGGATGTCGGATTGGTTAAGCCATGGCTCCCACACTTTTAAGAAATTTCGGCCAGAGTCGTTGACCCAGCTAGTCAACTGTTCCATCTGGCAAACTTGCCATAATCTGTTTCGGATTTTGGGGATGACTGGTAGATCTTGCTGTATCCACACTGCTGCGATCTCGCACCTAGTGGCTGTGAATAGACTTTTTTTACCTAGCAACTGCACATCTTGTATACCTGATAAGAGAAAATGCATGCACAGTACTGCTGATATTGAAAAAAAATTATCCAAGAAAGAAAAGTCTACAGAGATGCCTGTGAGAGCTATGAACTCTACAAGCAAAATATGCCCATCTGTAGGACTACCACAATTGGGGGTTCTAGCAAATACAGTGGCAACAGCTGCAATAGCGCCTCCTGAGGTCAGGAAGAAAATTACACCTGATAGCCTAAAAATGGAGGACAAGATGCAGCGTTCCTGTAATGAACCCTACCCCACGGAAGAGTGGCTCTTCCAGTCCAATAACGAGGAAGACATCTCTTATGGGGAACCCAAACCGAGTCACACCCACAAAACACCTCAAGAATGGTGGGGGTGCCTGAACTTGGCACAAACAGAAAAGACCGCTCCCTTTGATGACGAATATGATCAGCAGGAGACAGATCGGGAGCAGTGGATCAACGAATATTTCCGTCAGCTATTACAGTTGCAAGAAAAGCCGGGTGGATCCAGTGACGCTGCTAAAATTTCAAATGAAGATGGAGACCCCAATATCCCTGAAGGGACGGTGTCATCCAAATCAAAAAAGCGGAAAAAGAAAAAGAAAAGCGGTTCTTCACTTACCGTGGAAGGAACAGACACGTCCGCAGATCCTGTGGAGGAAAAGGGGGACCGCGTTGCCCTGCAGCCTAGAGAAAATGGAGAATTCGTCCACGGTTAACCGAATATCCAGAGGGCCCAAGGCAGAAGTCGTGTACCCCAAAGAAGTGTCTGTCCGGTGCCAACAGTGAGGAACCCTCAACCAACCATCCCAGGGAAGTGGAGCCGGAACCAGTGAGTGACGATCCCTTGACCAACCCTGAAGATGCCCTGAAAAATGCCAGGCATGACTGTGATATGCTCCGTGAACAATTGAAACAAAAGGAAGATGGTTACACAGAGCTACAGAAAAATAACGTGAGGCTACAAAAAGATGTGCTCACAAATTACTCTTTAGCCAGGACAGAATTGGACGATCTCAAGACTGAGCTAGATACTGCAAAGGCTACTATTTCCGCCATGGATGAAAAGCAGAGCCAATCTGATAAAATGGTGGCTATGCTAAAGCGGAAGTATGAGGAGGCACTGAAGCAGATGACAGTCTTCCAGCAAGAAGTTCACACTCTTTGTATAGAGCTGAATGCCTCACAACAGGAGGTCAACAGTGTCCGGATAGAAGTGGACGTATCTCAGAAAGAGGTTCAGACACTCCGCAGAGCACTGGATGCCTCACATCATGAGACCAACAGCTGCCGCACAGACCTGGAAGTTTCCAGAAAGGAACTACACAGTCTCACTGAGGAGCTGGACATTGCTAAAGAAACTACTGTCAATCGTGATACAGATCTCAAAGTCTCTCAGAAGGAGCTTCAGACCCTCAACCTAGAGAAGGAAGTCTCACGCCAGGAGATTGTCATTCTCAAAGCAGATGTGCGTAAATGGAAGGAGGACTGCAAGGAGGCCATGAAGAATACAGAGACTGAAAAAGGAGAAAATTCAAGATTAAAAAGAGAAAACTTAAAACTGAAAGAAGAAAATTTTCAGTTGACAGAAGAAGTCAAGGAAAAGTTTGAAGCAGAGCACCGACTGCAGAACCAACTGCAAGGTCTGCATACACACCTCCAGTATGCTGAGGAGAAGCAGCAAACGCTGCAGGAAGAAAAGCTGCAGGCTGCTAAAGAAATTCAAGTGCTGCAGGAACGTCTGATGACCCAGTATGTCACCGCAAAGCAAAGCATGAGAAACTGAAGGCTACCCTGAGCATCACCAAAGCAACGCTAAAAGCCAAGCTTAGAACCCAGGTGACACGGCACAAAAGGGAGCACAAAAAGGTCCAGAAACTGAAACAAGTAACTGTGGCCCAAGCAAAGAAGTTCATAGTGCTTCACAATGCAATAAAAATGTGGAGGCAAGCTCAGAGAAAGCAAAGCATGCAGATAAATTCCCTGAGAAGACACTTGCAAGACGCACTCAAAAAACAGGGATCTCTCGCGGATGAGATTACAGTCCTACAAGAACAAGTATTGACCCTGACTAAGCGTCAGTATTCTACAACCTCAAAAACCCATGAAGACAAGAGTACAGTGAGAGCTGGGAATACCGCTCATCTGAAAGACAAGGTTGCAAAATTTGAACCATCTAAACAAGCACTAGCAAAACCTTCAGCCACCCAGCAGGCAACAAAAGAAGGTACACGTGCTGAATTAAAACCAGAAGAATCCTTAGCTGATGAAGCTGAAAAGATGGGACATTCTCTGGAAGTGGGTGTGGAATTGCAACTTAATCTAAAAGGGGCTGTTTTTAAACGCTCTGCAACTGCTGCCATACAGTATGCCTACTGTGACAAACGTCCCTCTTTTGTAGCGCTGACGTCTGTCTGGGTTCTTCCCGACAAAGTCTTCTAGGGTTAATTATACAACAAACAGGAACATGCAAAGTATTCCGTTGCTTAACTCAGGCTTCTGCCTGCTTTATTTTCATCTAAGTAAGGTACTGCAGCTTTAACATGTGTAGGTTAGAGGCACTCAGATAAAGTAGTAGATTATAACATTTCTTCACCCAACATTTTTCTCCACTCATCACTGCCGCACCATCAGAAATAACAACTACCACATTTTTTAATCATGTTCCCTTGTGTAAGCCCCGGTGGTTTCAGACAGTTCATGAATGATGAAAATATGGACCAAGCGGTGACATCTGGAAGCTACAAAAGCATGAATGTAAAAAGTTAACATAGGTTTACTGTGCTCAGGTTTCTATTAATGATTACTGAAATCTATCATTTAGAATCAATTTTGCTCCGAATTAGAGATTTTTCTACTGGTTTGATATATGATTTGATGAATAAAAAATGTCAAAGCCAATGCGTTTCAGATTCAATTTCAGATTGCAAGTCAAACAAAACAGGGAATTTCTTGCTATGAGAAAATGCATGAAACAAAATCCCTTCCGCTGGAAGGTTATTCTGGCTGAGAATAGTGAGTTGTTCTTTATCTTTCTAGAAGAGAATTTTCACTGTGTACAAAATCATATTATGTTGTAAACAACTTTACCATGTCATTCCCTTTTTTAATAGTTGCAGTTTTCCCAGCTTGTGTTTTGTTAGATATCTTCACCACAGTACAATATGGTGTCTGTTTCCATCTCTCTAGTTCTTTTTTCCGCTCACTATTTTTTTAATGTGTTTTGTTTCTAAAATAGAAATGAACATGGATGCTAAACCACCGCCACTTTGTGACATCATTGGACTTCAAAAAGCTTTATTGTTGAAGCTTAATACAAGACAATGTCTTTAATAACTCTGCATTGAAAGCTGCCTGGGGTGATCTAGCACGCCACACTGGGTAGGTGAACAGGCTACTGCAGGCGTTAGGGCTTTTGTGATGAAAATCATAGCTTGTAAAAATAAATTGGAGTAATAATCAGCATTAAATGGCATCACATTGAGCTCAGTAATTTTAGATAACTTTAAACATACGTGAACATGTTTAAAGCTGCAATACTACATCCCCCCCACCCCGCGCCTTTTTTGAGGGTATATTTAAAGCTTGTGGCAATGTATTATTCTACATTCTTACCTTAGCTGGCAATTGTTTGGTGCTTCTGTTCAGGCCCGCCAACAGGGGCGGGGTCTGCCGGGGTTGGCTTCACGGGCCCCGTGAGTCAGGGGGCCCGGTTGTGCACGTTTTATTTAAAAAAAGCAAATCAGAAAAAAAATGCCGGCGATATTCGTGCACATTCACGCACAGACCTTGGCTCTGCGCAGGGAAAGCAGGGTGTCCAGCCTGCTGCCTGTGGGCCCGCTACCCCCCACTCCCATTGTGGGACAGAGGGGAAGCGCCGTGGTGAGCCTGCGCCCGCCAACCCAGCTTTCCCCACGCCTGCCAACCCAGCTCCCCCCGCACCAGCCTCCTGCCCCGGGCAGCAGCCGCGGAAACCAGGGGCCAGAGGGGAAATGCTCCCATGGAATTATCCCGCCAGTCTCGCCCCCCAGCTGCCTACCTCCCGCGCTCCCCTCTCTCCCCCCCCACCCCCCGAGCCTACCGGCGGCAGCAGCCGCTGGGATCGGGGGAAGCGTCTGGAGGGCAAGGAAGCAGCACCCACTCGGGCAAGCTCAGTCACCCAGGCAGTCACCCACCCACTGTGTCACCCACCCAGTCAGTCAGCCACCCACCCTGGCAGTCAGTCACCCAAGTCAAGGCAGTCACCCACCCATACACCCTGGCAGTCAGTCACCCAAACCCTGGAAGTCAAGGCAGTCACCCACCCACTCATACACCCTGGCAGTCAGCCCCCCTCCTAACACCCACCCACCCTGGCAGTCAGTCAAGGCAGTCACCCACCCAGGCAGTCAGTCACCCACCCATACTTAACTCCCCCCCCCCCCCCCAGGCCCACACTGATTTCCCCCCAGGCCTTTTGTCTTATTGGTTTTAGCATTGGGTATCTTTGTCTTTTGTTGAAAATATAAAAATAAACAGATTGCATTGTAATGTTTTTTTCCATATTACAATAAGAACTGTTTTCTTAAGTAAAAGTTGTGCGCTAAAAAATATATATTTTGTGGTATGTGCGCTATGGGTTCGGGTGTGTGGGGGAGGGGGGGCTGCTTCTTTCATTTGTCCTGGCCCCATGATTTCTGTTGGCGGCCCTGCTTCTGTTCTATTATAAATCTGTCAAAATCCTGATGGTGTTCCTACTATAAAGGCTGCCTTTCAGTTTTGATCAATCCTTCAGTCAATATAACTAGCAGCTACAATGTATCCTGATATTTCTAAGGTAACATTATCTATTATTACAGTTTACAGCTCAAATTACTGGGATCATTGGCAACACACGATCACAAACAGGAAAGTGTTGAAAACATGTTGCACTGCTTGGGAGCTGGGCTAAAACCTGCTATAGAGATCAAATGATGGTATTAAGAGTTGAATAACAATCATTTAAAAAAATGCAGTATTATCTAAAAGAAAATATTTGGGCTGTTACAGTTCCTCAGTGTAATACGTTTATACACAGGGGCTGGAACAAGAGGTGCGGGGGTGTTGCAGCCCCTCCTGGGTTTATACAATATTACATTATGGTATGTGTATAGCACCCCCACCCACAGAAGTGTTCCTGCAGCTACACCTTTTATTTGTTGCTGGGACTGGCTTTCAAAAGAGTTCTCTATCTTTGATTATGTATTGTTGCTATGTTTCATTTTTATCATTCTTTAATAAAGACTGTAAAAAAGGTCAAAAATTGTATTTATGAAGATGAATGTTATTTTCTGAAAGCAGTAACATACTGTTTCATATTGTAAATGTAAACATTATTAATAGATACAGTATGCACCACGAAGGTTACAAAACTTGGCTGTTAAAATAAAATTCATTTTTTTCTTTCCATTTCCTCACAGAAATATTGTTTGCACCATCACGCATGTCAGTCCTGATAATGTGACTGTCCAATATACTGCAGTGGAGCCCCACTGATGTAATGAATACTTTTTAAATGCAATTCCTTTGGCCTACAATTCCCCAATCTCACTTATTTTTTCACTTACATGTTGTATAAATCATTGCTATAGAATGTGGCCCTGTTGCTGCCTGCAGCACACTGGGACCCTTCCTTGTCAGTCAGCAGAGGGGGGACACTGCAGAGGAGGGGACAGTCAGCAGAGGGGGGACACTGCAGACCCAGTTTCAATGTGTTATTTATCACTACGACTAAGAGAAACATCACACCCTCTCCTCCCTCCCACACACTGATCATACACGGCTCTGCCCGCCCCCTCCCCCGGCTGTGGCTTCTGATTGGCTGACATGCTTGAGTGAGGGTGGCATATCATCCAATAGCTGGGCCGCTCTAAGCCTTCTGTTCCGGGGGTTATGGGAGGGGGAGAGGGGTAAGAAGCGCTGCTATTGGCTGCTTCTATTCAGTAAACAGATTACAACGCGCCTCCGCCGCCTGTTTTTAAACTGCAGTCACGTGACTTTACAGCGGTCTGACCGGCAGCTTCGAGATGACGTCATACCCATGCAAACCTATAGGAATCTGAGGACTAACCGTGTAAAGGTAACCTAACTCCCTTACTGCACTCAGCAGTACCTCCCAAGGTAACCTCGTTAGGAATTCGCTCCCATGTATACGCACACGCAGCAGCTCCCATAGGTTTAATGATCACTCTATTACATTCGGGCTGCACACAAGTGCAGGTTAATGGGATCACACCTACACCAGAACTTAAGTGCACAAACTTTCGTGACACGTTTCAATGGGTACACACACACTAATGCAATCTCCCTTTTACACATCTAGTTTAATGGGATTATTATCTGAAATGTATCCTTTAGTGCAATCACTTTCTTACACTCACAGGCTGCACCCATAGAATTTACAGTAATAACACACACATTAGTTGTTTGTCCCCTTTCTAGTTAGTAGTTGGACCTGCACGTATATCTTTATTTACATAGTGTACTCTGCGCTTTACAAAGACAATACAGCACAGGGAATTATAATTATACAATAAGCGCCAAAAAGTCGGACAATAGGAAAGGAAATCCACAGAGAATTTACAATCTATGTATCATTTACAGCAGCGGTGCGCAAACTGGGGGCGGCGGTTACGGAGGCCCTGCGCTCTTCCCTACAGCATTTTAATTAAAAGCCGGGGGATATGTGAGGCCTCTAACTCGCTTACTTGCTGCCAGCCGGGTCTACAGCGACGTGTCAAATGATGTCACATGCCCCGTGATGTCATTTGATGCCGAGCCATTGGGAGAGGGGGGCGCGAACACTGCGGCTCCCGGGAAGGGGGCCACAGCTCAAGAAGTTTGCGTGCCCCTGCTTTACAGGAGCAGTTCTCTCTTGCTTGCATGTATAGGAAGATGGCTGCCTATTGTCCCGCAGGACCTTTAAACTGACATGTTGTGTGACCAGCCGGAGCATGTACCGGTATCACCTTCCCGATGTAAGAATCAGGGTGTCTCGGAGTTGAAATCAATGCGGTTCAGCTCCAGAGGCCTCCTGCTTCACACCTAGTAAAATAAAACCAATAGGTACAGCCACTTTAAACCTAGCCGATCCGACCATCCTGATCTAGGCCGTTACTAAACTCATTTTGTTCCCTTTAATCTGGGGGCAGGAAGCAACCGTAAAAGTGTGACATGTAACACTCGGGATCAACACTTGTTAGGGGTCCCCATAAAGTTCAGTGTAATAACTCAGAAGACACAATAATGTACTAATAAGTAAATGTATAGGTTCAGAGCTAATGTGCCTGTTATTTTATGTAGTATTATATATTAGGTGTTGGGAATTCATCTTGTCTCGAATACAAAGTTTCTGAGGCATATAGTTTTGTTTATAGAGCACTAGAGGGAGCCTTGAGTTTAATTTAAACAGTTTTAACAGTTTACATGAGTGGACACCAAGATTAATTAGTCTATCTAGTCGAAAACCTATAGCAAATCTGCATTATATGAACTGTAAGGTTCTGTGGGGTTTTAGCAAGGGATCCCAGAATGCAAATGGTAATGGACATTTACTTTTAAACACTCAATGATTTAATTTTTGTGCCATGTTTTTTACCTAATTCAAAAAGGTTACTCAATGGTATACTTTAATGTTATAAAATATAACGTATGACGCAGAAACTTGACAATTTATTTAAGACTATAAGGCCTGCCACTGTGGTATGTGTAAGCGTGTGGGTATACAGCTGGTCCTCGCTTATCCCACTGAATGCGCCCGCAAACTGCCGTCGGATAATGGGTTCATATTAATCCGCGGCATTGAGCATCGGGTAAGTGGTTTCCGATGTCGGGTAATGCATCCAGCGGACTGCATTATGCGGCGTCAGATATGGCGTTCGACGCAAAGCGGACCGTCGGTTGGCGAGGACCACCTGTATATGTATAATGGTTACCAGGTGTCTTGTTAAACCAGATATTATGTGCCTACATGCAAAAATTGTGCAGCAGAGGCTAAAACAAGTTCGCACTTTAATAGAATGGTGAGAATACATATTATGAGTCCATATAGGGCCACAGTTGTGGCGTTTGCAGCTAGTGGAGAAAGGTTCTTCTGCCTTAAGAAAATCCTGCACGAAAACACAGCGTGGAATGCCTCTAAGGCCTTGTCCATAGTGAGCAGGAGCACGACCGCGCTTCTTGGCTCCCGCCGGCTTACCTCTCCGGCGATTGATGGACTGCATTCAAAGCGCGGGCGATGGGGAGGCATGTCTGGGGAGTGGCCGTGACGTCTCTGAGCTGGTTCGCCCTCATTGGGGAACCGCTCACGTGACCCGTTGGCAGAGACAATTTTGTCTCGCCACTTATTGGTCGCCACCCCTCCATTGGTTTTGATTTTGCGCGAGCATTGCTGCTCACACCGTTGGAACCACTATGAACGCAGCCAAATAGTGTAATATGTTTTAACATAAACAAGAGAAAGGCAGTTAGCCAAATTTATACTCGCAAGTCTTTTAAAAGCTTGTCACATCAATTACATGTAATATTTAGGGCACTCTTGTATCCACAGTACTTAGTTCAGCAGTCTTTCTTGCTCCAGTGTTCTGTGTTATCACCTTATACTGTCTCTGGCTGCAGTCGGATCTCCGCTGTGCCTTGTGTATCGATGTTTATACCCCTCAGGAAGGAATATAGAATTCCAAAACGCGTGTGTTGACAGGGTCTGATCTTCAAGACTCCTTACTGAGCATCCCCAGAGCGCACCTATTCTCCGACTGACCGAGACGACGATCAGATGGAGAGGTAAGAAGGAGCGAGGAATGACTGCTGAAATAAGTACTGAGGATGCAAGAGTAGCCTAAATATTACCTCTGATGTGACAAGCTTTTAAAGGCATAATATTGTGAGTATAAACTTGGCTTGCTGCCTTTTTCTTATTTATATTAAAACATATTACACTTTTGGAGGTGTTCTGCGCTGGTTTCTTGCTGGGTGTGTACTGTATGTGTGTGTATATATTTAACATTTGTAAGCGCCAACATATTCCAAAGCGGGGTACAGAGTGACATGAATGACATACAGGTAAGGACAGACATGCGCAAACAAATACAGAAGTAATGAGAACCCTGCTCATTAGCGTTTATAGTCTAGACTCTAGAGGGAATAAGGGGCAATGTTGAAACAAAAGGTAAAATGGCTGTTCATTGTGGGGATGGGGTAAGCCTCAGGATGGAGTGTGGTATAGCTACACTGCTTGATCCATTAAGGTGTGTATGTTGGAAGGTGTTAGATTGTTTTTTCCCCACACTGAACATTTGCCATTTCACATGGCGTCGCGTTGTCATGGAAATGTAACATCATTTGATGCCACAACGCTTAAGAGGGAGGGCCGTACGAAGGCAGAGGTGGCCCCAAGGTAAGTGCCTTTGGGTGACAGATTGGTAAATCCGCCACTGGCCATAAACCCAGACCAGGGAATAGACAAGGTGAAGGACTTGGCATACTGCTCAGAGCTCAGTTTTGGTGACTGCACAAATCATTTAGGTTTTTGCAGTAATGTTCTCATCATTGACATTGAAAAAGCAAAGGCTATAAAATGGTTTGTGTAGATACGCCTGTCTCATATATTCTCAATACCGTCATAGATGTATCATATTGGGGCTATCCTTGCTTCAGCACAGGTGGCTCAGTCATTGACCGAGCCACCTGTGCTGATAGCAGGGATATCCTTTTAACCTGACCTGTTGGCGGTTCTTGGGGACCAGAGTTGGCCGCCCCTGCTCTAATACATCAGTGTCTCATTCTGTATACCGAGCCTCACATGTGCAGTATGCCTGATGCTGCTTGGACATTAGTTCATTTAAGTTTTTCTAACTGGTTTATACGAATGTATTAAATATTTACAGTGGGATTGTGTGTTCTCTGGCCATAGTAATTCCCTCCAGTGTTTCACTATCCAATGCGTTGCATTTTGTATGGTATGTCTTTTGTGTTTAGTTGCCAAACCTTACATTGTGGATCCAGTGATCTGGCGCTGACCTTTTCTATTTTTCTTTCTCTTTTCCTTTAGGATGTTTCTGAATGGAAATATAACGTGCATCATTCATTCCATCTCTATTATCCAACACTGAATATTTATGTAACCAACCTGTTTACTCTGGATATTGATTTCTAAGAGGTACTGTAACTGCCTGCTATTTTTTCCAGCTTTCTGCCTTTTATTAACTACTTCCTTTAAAACCTCAACTGAATTTGGCTGATATTTTTCTCTCTACTTTAATTTTGATTATTGAGAAATCTAAAGCGTCCTTTTTTTCCCTCTATGTTCTAAGGCCGCGCCTATAGTGCCGGCGACGCCGCCCAAAACAAATACATTGCCGCCGCGTGCGCTTATATTAAGTGCGACTGCGGCAGAGCGACGGCGTGTACTTTGGAAGCCGGGAATATTTGATTTTTTTTCAAGGGCTGTCGCCTCATGTGACAGCCCCTGAACATATCAAATGCCCAGAAGCCCACGACGCCGCCGCAAAGCAAAATATAACTTTCGCTGACGGCGACGGGTGACGTCACGTGGTCGCGGGCACTATTGGCGCGGCCTAACTCTGCACATCAGGGTTCACGGTTTCAGAGTTTCTTTAGGCCTTTAGGTCTGTTTTGTAGCATGCCAATAATTACATAGCAAATAGTTTACATTTATCTTTCTACCACTCATTTCACTGATTTAAAATAGTGAGAAAATTCTATAAGCCACAGACTATATAATCTGCTTTGAAGAATTCCCTTAATAATTAATGTGTTGTCAATGAAGCTGCTAAAGCTACTTTAAGTCCCTTGTCACCATATCTACATGTCTCTTGGTCATCAAAAATGAAATGGTAAGCCTTTGCTGTTGGGAGCTTTATACCTGCAAATTCTACCATATATGACACTAGGTTCTGTGTCCGTGTTGTATAAAGAGACATTGTTATATATTTTCTATGCCTCTGGATATCTTTCATTTTGCAGATTCTGAGAACCGGTTCACTGTGTTCTTCGGGACTTAAGTCCTGAAAACATGAAACCCATAGCAGAGATATAGTTTAGAGCTTAAATCTGGATGTTGACCCCCTCCTTTAAAAAAAAAAAAAAAAAAAAAAATTTTTAATAAATTGTACACCTATAAATATTTTTAGGTATTGTTTTCAAATTGGTTTGTAGACATTGCAATCTGTAACATAGGAGGGGTTTGCTTTCCTCTGACTGCACCCTTTTTTTTTTTTTTTTTCAAGATGACACTGTGTGGAACTAGCACTCACAGCCCTCTTCTCTCTCCTGTCTACACTCCTTTTTATTGGCTCTCCGACAGAGACAGGATGGGTTAGGTGGGGATACACATACTTACTGTGCATCTCTTGGTGAGCAGTAATACGATTAGAGCTTCGCCAAGCGTGGCGCCACTTTTTAAAACCATATTTTATTTGTTTGAAACTTGCCGGGGAAAGTTAAACCATTTACAGTATATCATTTGGTTTTGCATAACTTTCCCTTCAGATATAAAACCTAGAAAACTGTTGAAAGTTCTGGGGTGATGGACGTCCGGGGTGGCCAACTCCAGTCCTCAAGGGCCACTAACAGGCCAGGTATTGGGGATATCCCTGCTTCAGCACAGGTGGCTCAGGCTTTAATTTGAGCCAACTGTGCTGAAGCAACGATATACTTAAAACTTGACCTGTTGGTGGCCCTTAAAGACTTGAGTTGGCTACTCCTGGACTACGCGAAAAACAAAATAAGTCCAACACAACTGCACCTCATACATACATCTTTTCCTTTAAAGCAGCAATTCTGCCACAATTATACTTTTATTCTTTATATAATCAGAACCGGGGAGTCATCCAGCGTTGAACCGTGTTACTGTCGGCTCCGGGGCCCCCTGGTTCTCGAGGAAACATTGCGAAGTTGGTCACAATATGACATATATTCTGGCAGCAGTTGCAAGTTTAACTTCTTGAATTCGACAGAAATGTATCAGTAAAAGATGAGGTTTAAGTGTGTAGAGGCGTTGTGGGAACGAACAACACGGCCCATTCACAAACGTGTTTTCATCTTCTGTAAGAACTAGTGAACGGATACTGTGGGTGTTCAAAGCAGGAGAGCTGCAGTAGGTGCATTGTTCCTTGAAATATAGCAGATGGCTTTTACAACTTTATATAACCGCTTTCTTAGCAGCACTTTGCTGTTCTGGGGAACCATTCTGAGTAATGGGTTTAGTGCAGCAACACTACCCATTTGTTCAAATTTATTTATGTATGCATTATTTTACCAGGAAATATACAAAGTCTCGTTTTCATGTATGTCCTGGCATATAAAACGTGCACAGTGGTACACATTTGAAGTGCAGTTGCTCTGAAGACTTGAATGTTCAAAGGGTATTGTTGAGGCCTCCAACACGGCATGGTTCACTGTTCGAGGTACTTAGTAAGTGAATAAAGAATGTCCAATAAACAGGGTTCTACAATATGCACCTAGACTAAGGCTGGGCAGCTCCAGTCCTCAAGGGCCACCAACAGGTCAGGTTTTCAGGATATCCCTGCTTCAGCATACTTGGCTCAATCAGTGGCTCACTACCTGTGCCGAAGCAGGAATATCCTGAAAACCTGACTTCTTGGTGGCCCTTGAGGACTGGAGTTACTCACTGTTGACCTAGACGGTGCGTCTCTGACTTTTACCTAGAACACAATGTTTGAGCTAATTTGTGTCTAGCCGATGCTGACACTAACATCATCCTGCAGGTGGCTCACTTCCTACGGGAGACGAATAGAAAATCCGTCATCTTCATCATTTTGAAGAAGCAGTCCCTCTTAATACCATAGTGAACTAAGTACAGCAGCATGTTTAATCGGTTATCTGCAGCCGATTGAGGCCCAGATCCACAAAGCGGTGCTAAGCTTTAGCATGCCTTTACTCAAATTCATATTAATAGAAGCTGAGGTGTGCTAAAGCTCAGCGCCATGTTGTGGATCTGGGCCTGAAACTTAAAAAAAAAAGTATTTAATGAAAATGTTTCTCTCTTTCTCTTGACCTGCTGGGTATAGCAACTTGAACTTCTGCCACCTCATGAATGGAAAGAGAAAGTTCCTAGTCGCCTCTGTTCTTTCAATCCAGGACTCCTATTTCACGTATCCCGCCTGTCAGAACTGCTTCTCCAGGGTGATCCGCACTTCCAAGAGGTAATAAAAAAAATAACTTGGGGCCAGATATTGTTTCCAGTATTGATTAGTCCCTCTGGCAGGCAAGGGGTTAAACACACATTCTGCTGCCACGCCCTGGGGGTTATCGATACACCTGAGAGGTGAGCTCTTCCTTCAGCGTGTGTGGGTTTTCCTCCTTCCGTTTTGCCATCGTACTTTTCAGGGGTTTCTCTCTCAGCAGAAGTGGTAAGAGTATTGTAAGGGAAATAAAGTCTTCCTCCCATTGCATCCTCTTCTCCTGCTATGTAGAGTAAAACGCTTTGTGAAGCCGGAGCTGTACAGTTGCTTCCTATATCCCGGATATTTGGGAATGCACCAAATATACTCTGCAAATCTCTCCAGAATAATGTTAAAGCAGAACTGTGTATATCCCATAACATGCTCCATGTCAATATCATGGAGTCCTGTATACAGTATATCTTTTTCAAGAAGGTACTTGTGAATCATTCCTTTTTTCGGTGAGAGAAGTATATTTTACATCGCACAGGCCATGATCAAGATATTTTTTTTCCCCTTTATTCCTTTCTTTGTTTTTTCCTTCCTTTATTATTTCTTTTATTCTTTCTTTCAAGGTGTCGTAATGAAAATAAATGCTCCTTCCTTTCTGTGATAGGTATGAATGCCACAGATGCCACAGCACAAGTAAAGATGCCCCTCACCGGTACAAACTGTCTATGAAGGTGGCTGAGGGTCACAGGCTTTACATGATCACTGCATTTGGAAGCTGTTTGGATGCATTTTTTGGAACCAGTGCTGTGTCTTTGCAACGGTAAGAAACCTTCTTGTGCAAATGTGCAATCCCCCAAACAATGCATGCGGTGGGGGTATTCCACAAGCCTTCTTGTAGTGCTTAAAACATAGTTTTAAATGTGTTTACGTAACACTGAAGGTATGTGCTTGTAATGTTCAGTTTTTGGGGAATAGTAAAATGTAGCTGCTGTTTCTCTTAAGGATTGTTTTCTCTGCATAAAAATGATTTCCAAGTACCTCAATGAGGACGGACATATTATTATTGTTTTTCCCGCATAGCAAAATTATTTATTTTGTCGCGCGACAGCCGGGTCACGTGAGCGGTTCAGCCAATGAGGGCGAACTGCTCACATGATGTCACGGGCAGGGCCGTCAACAGAAATCTTGGGGCCCAGGACAAATGCAAGGAGCAGGGCTCCCCCCCCATCTCCCCCAATAGCACACCTTCCATGAATTTTTTTTTTTTATTATTATTTTTTTTAGGGTGCTACTTTTACTTAAATGGCAGTGTTGCGAGCCCTATTTCACACCTCGCGAGCCCCCTCTATTTCCCTTCCTTGTATTTCTCTCCCCTCCGTCTCGCCTCTCACTCTCCTCCCCACCCCTCCATCAATTACCCCACTCTCCCTCAATCCCTGCCCCCCACCCCCCGCCTCATGTATTTCTCTCCCCTACTTCCTCTCCCCCTTCTGTCAATTACACCACTCTCACTCAATTCCCACCCCCTTCACATAATTCCTCCCCGCAAAATATATACCAAAAAACCCCACCCCCAATGCAAAAAACTTCCCACCCCCAAATACATACAAAAAAATCAGCAACCCCCAAATATATACATCCCCCCCACCTCCCCAAATATATATATATATATATATATACACAAACCCCCCAAATATATACAACTCCCTAATATATATAAAAACACCGCCAATACATATTTAAAAAAAAAAACTAATACATATAAAACCCCTCCAACGCATATAAAAAAAAGCTACAATACATATAACACGACCCCCCCCAATACATGTAAAAAGACCCCCACACCCCCCAATACATATACAAAAAAGTAGATATACCTTGGGGATGCTCGGGACCATGCTGCGGTGGTCCGGTGGCAGGCGCTGCAAGTTGGGGGCGACCTCTGGCTAGGCCCGGCTGCCGGTCGCGGCCGGGTCCCAACTCTCCATCAGCTGCAGGCCTCCTCAATCTGTGTCCCACGCAGAGGGGCCCGGGCGTGCTGATATCAGAAAAACGAACAAAAATGGGGGAGCACAGGTTGAGGAACTAAACAAATATATCGATACTAAAGTGGTTAATAACTGTGATGTGAAATAAAGTGTAAAATAACATAAACACTTACACGGCCTTGTGTAAATGCTTTCACATCAAGGTATCTTTACTTTTGCTGTTGTATCTTCTGTGTTTCTTCCGCTTGTACTTTACTTCTTCGCTGGTCTGAAGTGGAACTTTTCTGGTCTTCTCTGTAGGGATAGCTTGTAATGTCGTCCTCGGAGTGAAATGAGATAAAAACAAACACGTCAGGGATGAAGCAGAATATACTTATGAAGTAGACGGTTGTATTTAAATCAAAAAGTGCAGAGATATACTGCGTGCACTCACACGGGCAAGTGTGAGTGGTCTCTGGGGGGAGGTATCTTTGATTACACCTCACTCCAGGGCTGTCAAAGCGCCCTTCCTAATTTCCACACTATACAATAGGGAAAAAGAGGGGGGTGAAGGGACAGAAGGTGGGTTAATATGTGACTATGGTAAGGTAATTAAAAACTCACATGGCCATATGTGAGTAAGGGCTATGATAGGTATCTTTTCCCCTCCGTGGTGCTCCAAAACCAAAGACCTTCAGCTGAGAGTTGCAATCACTCAAATATTCCCTGAACCACACAATGGTGCACAAAGGTGAAAGGGTGAAATGGTCCTGATCTTTATTAAACACCAGCAGGAAAACGTCCCAAAAAACAACTAAAAAACAATTAAAAACACTTAGTCAAAAACGGCTAAGAGTTGGAATGAGTTGAAAAGAGCCAAAACATCAGAGAAAGTTCGTGCAGGATACTCAAGTGCGCAGCTAGCTCTCCGCGTCCGGATGGTGTGCTGTGCTCCTGCTTCTGACGGTGGCTGAAGTTAGACAAAAGTACTCAGGGATCGTAGCAACGCGTTTCGCCCTTCTTGGGCTTCCTCAGGCTCCGTAGAAAGGAATGGTTGGGGTCATGGCCTTTTGTAGAGATCCTCAGCCAATCCGATCATCTCCCTGAGTCCCTCCCTTGCTTGCAAACTGTGTCATCACTCTCCCTCCTCGGCTGTCAGTTCTTTGTTGGCAGTGAGCGCTCATGCATCGCGCTCCCCCACTTAAATCATTAAATCCTACCACATCACCTCACATCAAAGAACTGACAGCCGAGGAGGGAGAGTGATGACACAGTTTGCAAGCAAGGGAGGGACTCGGGGAGATGATCGGATTGGCTGAGGGATCTCTACAAAAGGCCATGACCCCAACCATTCCTTTCTACGGAGCCTGAGGAAGCCCAAGAAGGGCGAAACGCGTTGCTACGATCCCTGAGTACTTTTGTCTAACTTCAGCCACCGTCAGAAGCAGGAGCACAGCACACCATCCGGACGCGGAGAGCTAGCTGCGCACTTGAGTATCCTGCACGAACTTTCTCTGATGTTTTGGCTCTTTTCAACTCATTCCAACTCTTAGCCGTTTTTGACTAAGTGTTTTTAATTGTTTTTTAGTTGTTTTTTGGGACGTTTTCCTGCTGGTGTTTAATAAAGATCAGGACCATTTCACCCTTTCACCTTTGTGCACCATTGTGTGGTTCAGGGAATATTTGAGTGATTGCAACTCTCAGCTGAAGGTCTTTGGTTTTGGAGCACCACGGAGGGGAAAAGATACCTATCATAGCCCTTACTCACATATGGCCATGTGAGTTTTTAATTACCTTACCATAGTCACATATTAACCCACCTTCTGTCCCTTCACCCCCCTCTTTTTCCCTATTGTATAGTGTGGAAATTAGGAAGGGCGCTTTTGACAGCCCTGGAGTGAGGTGTAATCAAAGATACCTCCCCCCAGAGACCACTCACACTTGCCCGTGTGAGTGCACGCAGTATATCTCTGCACTTTTTGATTTAAATACAACCGTCTACTTCATAAGTATATTCTGCTTCATCCCTGACGTGTTTGTTTTTATCTCATTTCACTCCGAGGACGACATTACAAGCTATCCCTACAGAGAAGACCAGAAAAGTTCCACTTCAGACCAGCGAAGAAGTAAAGTACAAGCGGAAGAAACACAGAAGATACAACAGCAAAAGTAAAGATACCTTGATGTTAAAGCATTTACACAAGGCCGTGTAAGTGTTTATGTTATTTTACACTTTATTTCACATCACAGTTATTAACCACTTTAGTATCGATATATTTGTTTAGTTCCTCAACCTTGCACCCCCATTTTTGTTCGTTTTTCTGTACCATTAAGGACTCTGGATAGGTCCTATTTGGGGTCTCGAGCAACAGGAAGAGTTTCGGAAGGAGAGGGGACCCTTAATTATTATCTAAGGTTGTATTGTTCTATTTTTAGATTCTCACCACCCCTTAGTTTATCCCATTAGGGTAGCGCCCGGGCTTTTTTGTACATATACTGTACTGATATCAGAGGTTGGAAGCTCGGTGTGGGACAGGAAAGCCTGCATCTGATGGAGAGCCGAGGCCTGGCCAGAGGTCAGGGCCAATTGCAGTGCCGGTCGCCGGGTCCCCCCAGCCTCTGGGCCCAGGACACCTTTACCAACCCCTCCCTCGGCGTCCCTGGTCACGGACATGCCTCCCCGCCAGATCTCACAGGCCAGGGATCACTCCAGTGACAGGCCTGCATGACGTCGCGGGCCTAGTATGGCCTCGGCCTAAGGAGGAATGATAAACAAACCAAAAAATTAAAATGCTAGATGTATTAAGATGGCATTATTGTTTTTCCAAATGATCCCATTTGCTTGGCCAGACATTGCTATTTACTGCACTTCCATGTTCCCCTGCTGTCTCTGAACATGCCTCCCATATAGTAATCTCTTCAGAGCAGGGATTCCTTTTCCTCCTTTTTTGCAATGTCTATTTTGTGTGTATCTGCACACTTGATTGGCACGTGGTTTATACCAGTGATTCCCAAGGGGGATTGGCCCCCCAAAAATATGTAAAGGTGGATTCCTGGCAGTAGGGTGGGATCCTAACCCCGTGTGAGGACTGCGCACTTAGATCCCTATTCTATATACTCCATGGACCGCTTTGGTGGTCTCTCTGTGTCTCTGTCTCTGTCTGTCTGTCTCTCTCTGTCTCTCTCTCCATTTTCTATATAGGGTGAAGTGCAGTATAAAAATGCCACTTGTGTTGCATTTGCATGTCTCAGGCAGGCTTGCAAGCCCGTCTTTTCCCATTATCACTTGGCAATCAGTGCTTCCACTCGTTCAGGGATTCTGGGTAATGACATGCAAATGAGCGCAGTGAGTCACTTTACTTCTCATCGATTTTAACATGGACCCCTATGAGCTTATGTCTGCCTCATTACACCGCTTATCAGCACAACCTGGGTTTAAGTGCATAGCCAGTAAACCTACTCACAGACACCTGTTTCAACATCGTGAAGAAACACACAGATACTCAACAAGCTCTGAGAAACTCCTAACATTACCACAAAGTGTGTGTGTGTGTGTGTGTCAGTGTGTCAAAAGGAGTGCTAGTGGGCGTGGCTAAATGTATACAACAAAGACAGACAAAGATGCCCAAAGCTACTTCCAATGTGCCAAAAATACACAGTGCAATACATATATATATATATTCTCTTGAAAAAAGGGTAATTTAGTTTAACCCTTTGGCCAAAGTGTCTTAAGCATGCTGACATTGTGAAGAAACCCAAAGTAGGGGCGAAGCTCCATTGAAAGTCGTGCTTCTCAACCTTCTATTCTATATTCTCCAAAATAAGTGGGGGTTTTTTTTTTCCCCTCCAGGGTGCCGAACTGGGCCACTTCAGCGTACTATATTGGTTTCAGAATATAGAAAACAGAAGTGTTGGGCCTGGACTACTAGTGGGAAAATAATTAATAATAATAATTTAAAAAAAACTATATCATGTTTTAACCCCATTGTGGCGATGAAGTCATCTTTATGTTAAGGCAGCCAAGGGGTTAAATCACTTTAATTCACGCCTACTTACTCATTGTATATCATAGCATATGACCCCCCCCAATACCCCAGGCAGACTATCCTCTCTCCCCAGGGGTCCAAGCTGCACCTTAGCATGAATTTTATAGCTGTCAACTACAGCAGGCGTTTCCTCCCCACAATGCTTGTGAGGTGTAAATGACTGGTATACCACCCATGCGGTCAGCACACACTGAGGTGCAGCTTATTCTGTGTTTTTTCTCTCACCTCCTTCCCCCCACACTAGCTTAAGGATCGGTCCAAAAGTTTTGTTGGCAATAGTATGAGTAGTCTATACTATTTATTATTTTGTGTTTCGCAGGGGCTATACAAAGTTTAAAAAAAAAGAAAAGGTGGGGACAATTTGTCTCAGCCATTTGTTTGGGAAGGGGCGCAGCTCAGGGTTAAAATACTGACCCTGGCACGGAGTTTGAAGCAGGGGAACCTGGTGCAATTCCCGGTGTTGGCTCCTTGAGACCTTAGGGCAGGGGTGGGGAACCTTTTTTCTGCCAAGGGACATTTTGATATTTATAGGGCCATACAAAATTATCAACTTAAAAATTAGCCTGCTATATTTGTCAAACATTTAATTAACTCACCACTAAAGTGATGGCTGGAACTGCTTCTCTTTGGGTGACTGACTGACTCTTGGGTGGTGGGTGACTATGACTGACTGTGGGTTGGTGTCTGTATACACATACACACACACACACACACACACACACACACACACACACACAGAAATCGGGCAGGGGGGAGGGAAATCAGACTATCAGACTCTCTCAGACTCTCAGGCACACACACTCTCTCTCAGGCGCACACACATTCTCTCTCACAGGCACACACACTCTCTCTCACAGGCACACACACTCTCTCTCACAGGCACACACACTCTCTCTCTCACAGGCACACACACTCTCTCTCTCAGGCACACACACTCTCTCTCTCAGGCACACACACTCTCTCTCTCTCTCAGGCACACACACTCTCTCTCTCTCTCAGGCACACACACACTCTCTCTCAGGCACACTCACTCTCTCTCAGGCACACTCTCTCTCTCTCTCTCTCTCTCAGGCACACACACTCTCTCTCAGGCACACACACTCTCTCTCAGGTCGCACACACACTCTCTCTCAGGCACACACACTCTCTCTCTCAGACACACACACTCTCTCTCTCAGGCACACACACACTCTCTCTCTCTCAGGCACACACTCTCTCTCTCTCTCAGGCACACACACACACTCTCTCTCTCTCAGGCACACACTCTCTCTCTCTCTCTCAGGCACACACACACACTCTCTCTCTCTCAGGCACACACTCTCTCTCTCTCAGGCACACACACACTCTCTCTCTCAGGCACACACACACTCTCTCTCTCAGGCACACACACTCTCTCTCTCTCTCTCTCAGGCACACACTCTCTCTCTCTCTCTCTCTCTCTCTCAGGCACACACTCTCTCTCTCTCAGGCACTCTCTCTCTCTCTCTCTCTCAGGCACACACACACTCTCTCTCTCTCTCTCTCTCAGGCACACACTCTCTCTCTCTCTCTCTCTCTCTCTCAGGCACACACACTCTCTCTCTCTGGCACACACACTCTCTCTCTCTCTCTGGCGCACACACACTCTCTCTCTCTCTCTGGCACACACATTCTCGCTCTCTCTCTCTGGCACACACACTCTCTCTCTCTCTGGCACACACACTCTCTCTCTCTCAGGCACACACTCTCTCTCTCTCAGGCACACACACTCTCTCTCTCTCTCAGGCACACTCTCTCTCTCTCTCTCTCTCAGGCACACTCTCTCACGCTCTCTCTCTGGCACACACACTCTCTCTCTGGCACACACACTCTCTCTCTGGCACACACACTCTCTCTCTCTCTCTCTCTCTCTCTGGCACACACACTCTCTCACCCTCTCTCTGGCACACACACTCTCTCTCTCTCTCTGGCACACACACTCTCTCTCTCTCTCTCTCTCTCTCTCTCTCTGGCACACACACTCTCTCTCTCTCTCTCTCTGGCACACACACTCTCTCTCTCTCTCTCTCTCTGGCACACACACTCTCTCTCTCTCTCTCTGGCACACACACTCTCTCTCTCTCTCTCTCTCTCTCTCTCTCTCTGGCACACACACTCTCTCTCTCTCTCTCTCTGGCACACACACTCTCTCTCTCTCTCTCAGGCACACACACACTCTCTCTCTCTCTCAGGCACACACACTCTCTCTCTCTCTGGCACACACACTCTCTCTCTCTCTCTGGCACACACACTCTCTCTCTCAGGCACACACTCTCTCTCTCAGGCACACACTCTCTCTCTCTCTCTCTCTCTCTCTCTCTGGCACACACACTGTCTCTCAGGCGCACACACACACTCTTTCTCTCTCTCTCTGACACACACACTCTCTCTCTCTCTCTCTCTCTCTCACACACACTCTCTCTCTCTATGTCTCTCTGACATACACTCTCTCTCTCTCTCTCTCTCTCTCTCACATACACTCTCTCTCTCTCTCTCTGACACACACTCTCTCTCTGACACACACTCTCTCTCTGACACACACACACTCTCTCTCTCTGACACACACACTCTCTCTGACACACACACACTCTCTCTCTCTGACACACACACTCTCTCTCTCTCTGACACACACACTCTCTCTCTCTGACACACACTCTCTCTCTCAGGCACACACTCTCTCTCAGGCACTCTCTCTCTCTCTCTCTCTGGCACACACACTGTCTCTCAGGCGCACACACACACTCTCTCTCTCTCTCTCTGACACACACTCTCTCTCTCTCTCACACACTCTCTCTCTCTATGTCTCTCTGACATACACTCTCTCTCTCTCTCTCTCTCTCTCTCTCTCTCTCTCTCTGACATACACTCTCTGACATACACTCTCTCTCTCTGACACACACTCTCTCTCTGACACACACTCTCTCTCTGACACACACACACTCTCTCTCTCTGACACACACACTCTCTCTCTCTCTGACACACACACTCTCTCTCTGACACACACACACTCTCTCTCTCTCTGACACACACACTCTCTCTCTCTCTCTGACACACACTCTCTCTCTCTCTCTGACACACACTCTCTCTCTCTCTCTCTGACACACACACACTCTCTCTCTGACACACACTCTCTCTCTCTCTGACACACACACACACTCTCTCTCTGACACACACACACTCTCTCTCTGACACACACACACTCTCTCTCTCTCTCTCTGACACACACACACTCTCTCTCTCTGACACACACGCACACACTCTCAGACACACGGGGGGAATCTGATCGAGGGGGGGTGGATCGGAGCAGGTGCCCTCCTCCGCAACTGCTGCCCGGTGTGGGGAGGAGGACCGTGTAAGTGCGTGGGGGGGAGGATTCTGAGAGGGGGGGGGATCGGAGGAGGTCCGTGGACGTGCGTGGGGGGGGAATCGGAGCAGGGGGGATTGGAGCATGTGCCCACCTCCGAAACTGCTGCCCGGTGTGGAGAATCGGTATTGAAGTGTTTCTCCCTCCGCAGACTCGCTCTTCTGTGGACGTGCGAAGGGCGGGGGGGGGGGGGTCTTGGCCAAAGAAAACAATCTTGGCAGTATGCCAACACGAGGCAGCCAATCAGGAAAGGGGGAGGTTTTTTTTTCTCCCTCCTTTCTTATAGGCACAGCGCGAGTGTGCAAAGGGCCCCCTGACTCACGGGGGCCGGACCAAATCATTTCGCGGGCCTTATACGACCGCGGGCCGGACATTCCCCACCCCTGCCTTAGGGCAAGTCACTTTATCTCCACGTGCCTCAGGCACCAAAAACATAGATTATAAATTCCACGGGGCAGGGACCTGTGCCTGCAAAATGTCTCTGTAAAGTGCTGCGTAAAACTAGCAGTGCTATACAAGAACTTGTTTGTTGTTGTTGTTGTTGTTGTTGTTTTTCAGAGATTTGCTGTTTTGTAATAAATAATGAAGTGTTTTTTTATTTTTTTTTATATTTCCTCAGGTAGTTAATTCTTGCATAGCTGAATCCTAGATTTCCTTTTCTTGGGCAAAGGAATAATGTTTTAGGAAGGGAGTGAGATCACTTATGTGTTTGAAGGCTTATAGTTTGTGCACTATACAGAGAAAAATAACAAGTGCTCTCTCATTTATGCAAGTTCATTTGCAAAGAATACTAAACGTCTCTTTTGTTCTTCAAGGTACATGCAGGATCTAATCCAAGCACCAAGCAATCTGGCAAGTGACCGCGTTCAGGAATTACTGTTTCAGGCGGTGGAGTATTGCTTTGTCGGGAGGAGCTTTTTATTCGGAGTGAAGGTAAATTTTAACAGCAGTTCACAGATTTTTATGGCCCCCAAAGCTGTTTAAATAATTAACCGGGCGTACTGTACTTTATTTTTCTTTTACATTTGTGATGCATACTGCTACATACATTAAACTGTATTGCTCTTGTATTTAGATGAGTAAATGAGTGTTTTTTTTCTTAAGTGGTTGTGCAGTTTCAGTTCAATGTCATTATTGCAAACACTTAAAGATGACAGTATTTTGTATCGTTTACATTTACAGCTAGACCAGCTGGTAGAAATGTTCTCTTACCAAATAATGTAAAATGCTGTGTAGGTTATGCATATCAACACTAAGGAAAGAGAATAGTACTAAAGTAAAACCGAATTAGGTGAGCTCGAACCTACCCATATAACATAATGCATCACGAACACTATCAATGCCTTTGGAGTGCTGCTTGGGAAAGAGAATTAGCCATATAAATGCAAAAAACCCTACGCTACTTTTACAAGTCGGCTTACAATTTATTAGCACTAAAGTATTTCCTGAAAGAAGCCATGCAGCCAATACAGAAATCAGAGGGAAGTCTCCGGCGCCCCGTGTAAAGCATCGTATACAACTTATTGAGTCGTCGTAACCATTGTTTCGGCTAACCAGGCTGATGAAGGCTTCATGTTGGCTGTTTATGATGCTCTAATAATTTATAATTCTTTACGTTTGTTGAGCGCCCTTAAACTTCCTTCTGATCTCCACATTGGCAACCGGATGTATTGTCTCTTTTCAGTTAGCACTTTAGTAATACAAAAGACAAAAATAACCAATATGACAAAAAATACATAGTTAAATACTTAAATGTTTATATTCTCATAAGTAAGGGTCAGTTGGTTAAACCCTTTGTCAAAGAGTTATAAGCCTGCAGCCACTTCACGGCATGACCACTATGCAGGTCCCAACACTACCTGTGAATATTCTCCTTTTACCTCTGCAGTGGAGGGAGAATGTTCTCAGTAGACCTGTCCTGCACATGAACATGGAAAAACCGGCTGCTTAAAAAGTGGGGAGGAGTGAGCTTAAACCGAGGGAGGAGGGGCCACTAACCTCCAAACTATATCTATCTCTATCAAAAGGAGTGCTACTGGGCGTGGCCAAATGTATCAAACAGAAAACAAAAATACCCAATGCTACAGCCAATATGACAAAATATATACAGTAGTTAAATACTTAAATGTTTATATTCTCATAAGTAAGGGTCAAAGCGTTATAAGCCTGCAGCATGCCTTTTGAGATATAGATAAAATATATAGATATATCTCAAAAGGAGCGCCGCAGGCTTATAACGCTTTACCCTTACTTATGAGAATATAAACATTTCAGTATTTAACTACTGTATATATATATATATATATTTTTTTTTTTTTTTGTCATACTGGATGTAGCATTGGCTGTTTTTGTTTTTTGGTGTATGGATGAATGTGCTGGGGTTAGCTTGCAGGGATTGTGTGTTGGCACTTTAGTACTATTCTCTTCGTATTGATTTATATTGTTTGTATGCACAATAAATGGTATCAAGAAAATAGATTTCAGATGAGAAAGCAAACAATTTTAATCATAATTTGGTGTGCAACACATCCCATTTATCAGAAGAACATAATTATACATCGTTGTTTTACATTAGCTTAGACCAGGGGTGAGCAAACTTTTTATGCCGAGCCCCCCTTTTTCATCCATGAAATTTCCCGGGCCGCTCCTGCCTGATTGTAATCAAAATCACATGACGTCAGCGTAAGTGACGCGTCCCTTTGTGACTCCACGCCACGCGTCTACAAAAAAAGTATAACAAATTACGTCACATAAAAATAAATATTATGATATTTGTCTAATAGCGTCCCCATTTATGCTGTATTATTAATCTCTCTCTCCCCGCCACATCAGGACCTCTCTCCCCTCTTCCACAGTTTCACACTCCTCTCCCAGTTTCTCCCTCTCCCAGTATTTCTCACTCCCCCTCCAGTGTCTGTCTATCCCTCCTCTCAGTGTCTCTTCCCCCCCCCCCCCACTCTCTCTCCCAGTGTTTTTCTCTATCTCTCTTTCTCCCTCCCCCTAGTCTCTCTCACTCCCCCCAGTCTCTCTCACTACCCCAAGTGTCTCCCTCCCTCCTCCAGTGTCTCTCACTCTCTCCTTCCCCAGTGTCTCTCTCACTCTCCCTCCAGCCATTGTGTGTTTCTTCCTCCCACCAGTATCCCTCCCTCCCCTCAGTGTCTCTCTCACACTCTCCCTCCAGTCTCTCTCACACTCTCCCTCCAGTGTCTCTCTCACACTCTCCCTCCAGTGTCTCTCTCACACTCTCCCTCCAGTGTCTCTCTCACACTCTTCCTCCAGTGTCTCTCTCACACTCTCCCTCCAGTGTCTCTCTCACACTCTCCCTCCAGTGTCTCTCTCACACTCTCCCTCCAGTGTCTCTCTCACACTCTCCCTCCAGTGTCTCTCTCACACTCTCCCTCCAGTGTCTCTCACGCTCTCCCTCCAGTGTCTCTCACGCTCTCCCTCCAGTGTCTCTCACGCTCTCCCTCCAGTGTCTCTCTCTCTCTCCCTCCCGACAGTGTCTCTCTCTCACGCTCTCCCAACAGTGTCTCTCTCACACTCTCCCAACAGTGTCTCTCTCACGCTCTCCCTCCAGTGTCTCTCACGCTCTCCCTCCAGTGTCTCTCACGCTCTCCCTCCAGTGTCTCTCACGCTCTCCCTCCAGTGTCTCTCTCTCTCCCTCCCGCCAGTGTCTCTCTCTCTCTCCCTCCCGCCAGTGTCTCTCTCTCTCTCTCTCCCTCCAGTGTCTCTCACACTCTCCCTCCAGTGTCTCTCACGCTCTCCCTCCAGTGTCTCTCACGCTCTCCCTCCAGTGTCTCTCACGCTCTCCCTCCAGTGTCTCCCTCCCGCCAGTGTCTCTCTCCCTCCCGCCAGTGTCTCTCTCCCTCCCGCCAGTGTCTCTCTCTCTCCCTCCCGCCAGTGTCTCTCTCTCCCTCCCGCCAGTGTCTCCCTCCCGCCAGTGTCTCTCTCCCTCCCGCCAGTGTCTCTCCCTCCCGCCAGTGTCTCTCTCTCCCTCCCGCCAGTGTCTCTCTCTCTCCCTCCTGCCAGTGTCTCTCTCTCCCTCCCGCCAGTGTCTCTCTCCCTCCCGCCAGTGTCTCTCTCCCTCCTGCCAGTTTCTCTCTCTCCCTCCCGCCAGTGTCTCTCTCCCTCCCGCCAGTGTCTCTCTCCCTCCCGCCAGTGTCTCTCTCCCTCCCGCCAGTGTCTCTCTCCCTCCCGCCAGTGTCTCTCTCCCTCCCGCCAGTGTCTCTCTCCCTCCCGCCAGTGTCTCTCTCCCTCCCGCCAGTGTCTCTCTCTCTCTCTCTCTCTCTCTCTCTCTGCCTCCCGCCAGTGTCTCTCTCTCTCTCTGCCTCCCGCCAGTGTCTCTCTCTCTCTCCCTCCCGCCAGTGTCTCTCTCTCTCTCCCGCCAGTGTCTCTCTCTCTCTCTCTCTCTCTCTCTCTCTCTCCCTCCCGCCAGTGTCTCTCTCTCTCCCTCCAGTGTCTCTCACGCTCTCCCTCCAGTGTCTCTCACGCTCTCCCTCCAGTGTCTCTCACGCTCTCCCTCCAGTGTCTCTCACGCTCTCCCTCCAGTGTCTCTCACGCTCTCCCTCCAGTGTCTCTCACGCTCTCCCTCCAGTGTCTCTCACGCTCTCCCTCCAGTGTCTCTCACGCTCTCCCTCCAGTGTCTCTCACGCTCTCCCTCCAGTGTCTCTCTCTCTCTCTCTCTCTCTCTCCCTCCCGCCAGTGTCTCTCTCTCTCTCCTTCCCGCCAGTGTCTCTCTCCCTCCCGCCAGTGTCTCTCTCTCTCTCCCTCCCGCCAGTGTCTCTCCCTCCCGCCAGTGTCTCTCCCTCCCGCCAGTGTCTCTCTCTCTCTCCCTCCCGCCAGTGTCTCTCTCTCTCTCCCTCCCGCCAGTGTCTCTCTCTCCCTCCCGCCAGTGTCTCTCTCTCTGCCTCCCGTCAGTGTCTCTCTCTCTCCCTCCCGTCAGTGTCTCTCTCTCTCCCTCCCGCCAGTGTCTCTCTCTCTCCCTCCCGCCAGTGTCTCTCTCTCTCCCTCCCGCCAGTGTCTCTCTCTCTCTCCCTCCCGCCAGTGTCTCTCTCTCTCTCTCCCTCCCGCCAGTGTCTCTCTCTCTCTCTCTCTCTCCCGCCAGTGTCTCTCTCTCTCTCTCCCTCCCGCCAGTGTCTCTCTCTCTCTCTCTCTCTCTCCCTCCCGCCAGTGTCTCTCTCTCTCTCTCTCCCTCCCGCCAGTGTCTCTCTCTCTCTCTCTCCCTCCCGCCAGTGTCTCTCTCTCTCTCCCTCCCACCAGTGTCTCTCTCTCTCTCTCCCTCCCGCCAGTGTCTCTCTCTCTCTCCCTCCCGCCAGTGTCTCTCTCTCATCCCCATGTTTCTCTCACCCCCCCACCCATGTCACACACTCCCCTCCCCTCCCCATGCCACAGTTTCACACTCCTCTCCCAGTCTCTCCCTCTCCCAGTATTTCTCACTCCCCCTCCAGTGTCTCTCTATCCCTCCTCTGTGTCTCTCCCCCCCCCCACTCTCTCTCCCAGTGTTTTTCTCTATCTCTCTTTCTCCCTCCCCCTAGTCTCTCTCACTCCCCCCAGTCTCTCTCACTACCCCAAGTGTCTCCCTCCCTCCTCCAGTGTCTCTCACTCTCTCCTTCCCCAGTGTCTCTCTCACTCTCCCTCCAGCCATTGTGTGTTTCTTCCTCCCACCAGTATCCCTCCCTCCCCTCAGTGTCTCTCTCACACTCTCCCTCCAGTCTCTCTCACACTCTCCCTCCAGTGTCTCTCTCACACTCTCCCTCCAGTGTCTCTCTCACACTCTCCCTCCAGTGTCTCTCTCACACTCTCCCTCCAGTGTCTCTCTCACACTCTCCCTCCAGTGTCTCTCTCACACTCTCCCTCCAGTGTCTCTCTCACACTCTCCCTCCAGTGTCTCTCTCACACTCTCCCTCCAGTGTCTCTCTCACACTCTCCCTCCAGTGTCTCTCTCACACTCTCCCTCCAGTGTCTCTCTCCCTCCCGCCAGTGTCTCTATCTCTCTCCCTCCCGATAGTGTCTCTTTCACACTCTCCCTCCAGTGTCTCTCTCACGCTCTCCCTCCAGTGTCGCTCACGCTCTCCCTCCAGTGTCTCTCACGCTCTCCCTCCAGTGTCTCTCACGCTCTCCCTCCAGTGTCTCTCACGCTCTCCCTCCAGTGTCTCTCACGCTCTCCCTCCAGTGTCTCTCTCTCTCTCCCTCCCGACAGTGTCTCTCTCTCACGCTCTCCCAACAGTGTCTCTCTCACACTCTCCCAACAGTGTCTCTCTCACGCTCTCCCTCCAGTGTCTCTCACGCTCTCCCTCCAGTGTCTCTCACGCTCTCCCTCCAGTGTCTCTCACGCTCTCCCTCCAGTGTCTCTCACGCTCTCCCTCCAGTGTCTCTCTCTCTCCCTCCCGCCAGTGTCTCTCTCTCTCTCCCTCCCGCCAGTGTCTCTCTCTCTCTCCCTCCCGCCAGTGTCTCTCACACTCTCCCTCCAGTGTCTCTCACGCTCTCCCTCCAGTGTCTCTCACGCTCTCCCTCCAGTGTCTCTCACGCTCTCCCTCCAGTGTCTCCCTCCCGCCAGTGTCTCTCTCCCTCCCGCCAGTGTCTCTCTCCCTCCCGCCAGTGTCTCTCTCTCTCCCTCCCGCCAGTGTCTCTCTCTCCCTCCCGCCAGTGTCTCCCTCCCGCCAGTGTCTCTCTCCCTCCCGCCAGTGTCTCTCCCTCCCGCCAGTGTCTCTCTCTCCCTCCCGCCAGTGTCTCTCTCTCTCCCTCCTGCCAGTGTCTCTCTCTCCCTCCCGCCAGTGTCTCTCTCCCTCCCGCCAGTGTCTCTCTCCCTCCTGCCAGTGTCTCTCTCTCCCTCCCGCCAGTGTCTCTCTCCCTCCCGCCAGTGTCTCTCTCCCTCCCGCCAGTGTCTCTCTCCCTCCCGCCAGTGTCTCTCTCCCTCCCGCCAGTGTCTCTCTCCCTCCCGCCAGTGTCTCTCTCCCTCCCGCCAGTGTCTCTCTCCCTCCCACCAGTGTCTCTCTCCCTCCCGCCAGTGTCTCTCTCTCTCTCTCTCTCTCTCTCTCTGCCTCCCGCCAGTGTCTCTCTCTCTGCCTCCCGCCAGTGTCTCTCTCTCTCTCCCTCCCGCCAGTGTCTCTCTCTCTCTCCCGCCAGTGTCTCTCTCTCTCTCTCTCTCTCTCTCTCTCTCTCTCTCCCTCCCGCCAGTGTCTCTCTCTCTCCCTCCAGTGTCTCTCACACTCTCCCTCCAGTGTCTCTCACGCTCTCCCTCCAGTGTCTCTCACGCTCTCCCTCCAGTGTCTCTCACGCTCTCCCTCCAGTGTCTCTCACGCTCTCCCTCCAGTGTCTCTCACGCTCTCCCTCCAGTGTCTCTCACGCTCTCCCTCCAGTGTCTCTCACGCTCTCCCTCCAGTGTCTCTCACGCTCTCCCTCCAGTGTCTCTCACGCTCTCCCTCCAGTGTCTCTCTCTCTCTCTCTCTCTCTCTCCCTCCCGCCAGTGTCTCTCTCTCTCTCCTTCCCGCCAGTGTCTCTCTCCCTCCCGCCAGTGTCTCTCTCTCTCTCCCTCCCGCCAGTGTCTCTCCCTCCCGCCAGTGTCTCTCCCTCCCGCCAGTGTCTCTCTCTCTCTCCCTCCCGCCAGTGTCTCTCTCTCTCTCCCTCCCGCCAGTGTCTCTCTCTCTGCCTCCCGTCAGTGTCTCTCTCTCTCCCTCCCGTCAGTGTCTCTCTCTCTCCCTCCCGCCAGTGTCTCTCTCTCTCCCTCCCGCCAGTGTCTCTCTCTCTCCCTCCCGCCAGTGTCTCTCTCTCTCCCTCCCGCCAGTGTCTCTCTCTCTCTCCCTCCCGCCAGTGTCTCTCTCTCTCTCTCCCTCCCGCCAGTGTCTCTCTCTCTCTCTCTCTCTCCCGCCAGTGTCTCTCTCTCTCTCTCCCTCCCGCCAGTGTCTCTCTCTCTCTCTCTCTCTCTCCCTCCCGCCAGTGTCTCTCTCTCTCTCCCTCCCGCCAGTGTCTCTCTCTCTCTCTCTCCCTCCCGCCAGTGTCTCTCTCTCTCTCCCTCCCACCAGTGTCTCTCTCTCTCTCTCCCTCCCGCCAGTGTCTCTCTCTCTCTCCCTCCCGCCAGTGTCTCTCTCTCATCCCCATGTTTCTCTCACCCCCCCACCCATGTCACACACTCCCCTCCCCTCCCCATGCCACAGTTTCACACTCCTCTCCCAGTCTCTCCCTCTCCCAGTATTTCTCACTCCCCCTCCAGTGTCTCTCTATCCCTCCTCTCAGTGTCTCTCCCCCCCCCCACTCTCTCTCCCAGTGTTTTTCTCTATCTCTCTTTCTCCCTCCCCCTAGTCTCTCTCACTCCCCCCAGTCTCTCACTACCCCCAGTGTCTCCCTCCTCCAGTGTCTCTCACTCTCTCCTTCCCCAGTGTCTCTCTCACTCTCCCTCCAGCCATTGTGTGTTTCTTCCTCCCACCAGTATCCCTCCCTCCCCTCAGTGTCTCTCTCACACTCTCCCTCCAGTGTCTCTCACACTCTCCCTCCAGTGTCTCTCACACTCTCCCTCCAGTGTCTCTCTCACACTCTCCCTCCAGTGTCTCTCTCACACTCTCCCTCCAGTGTCTCTCTCACACTCTCCCTCCAGTGTCTCTCTCACACTCTCCCTCCAGTGTCTCTCTCACACTCTCCCTCCAGTGTCTCTCTCTCTCTCACTCTCCCTCCAGTGTCTCTCTCTCTCTCTCCCTCCCGCCAGTGTCTCTCTCCCCCTCCCGACAGTGTCTCTCTCACACTCTCCCGACAGTGTCTCTCACGCTCTCCCTCCAGTGTCTCTCACGCTCTCCCTCCAGTGTCTCTCACGCTCTCCCTCCAGTGTCTCTCACGCTCTCCCTCCAGTGTCTCTCACGCTCTCCCTCCAGTGTCTCTCTCTCCCTCCCGCCAGTGTCTCTCTCTCTCTCCCTCCCGCCAGTGTCTCTCTCTCCCTCCCGACAGTGTCTCTATCACACTCTCCCGACAGTGTCTCTCTCACACTCCCTCCAGTGTCTCTCACGCTCTCCCTCCAGTGTCTCTCACGCTCTCCCTCCAGTGTCTCTCACGCTCTCCCTCCAGTGTCTCTCTCTCTCTCTCCCTCCCGCCAGTGTCTCTCTCTCTCTCCCTCCCGCCAGTGTCTCTCTCTCTCTCCCTCCCGCCAGTGTCTCTCTCTCTCTCCCTCCCGCCAGTGTGTCTCTCTCTCTCCCTCCCTCCAGTGTCTCTCACGCTCTCCCTCCAGTGTCTCTCACGCTCTCCCTCCAGTGTCTCTCACGCTCTCCCTCCAGTGTCTCTCTCTCTCTCTCCCTCCCGCCAGTGTCTCTCTCCCTCCCGCCATTGTCTCTCTCCCTCCCGCCAGTGTCTCTCTCTCTCTCTCCCGCCAGTGTCTCTCCCTCCCGCCAGTGTCTCTCCCTCCCGCCAGTGTCTCTCCCTCCCGCCAGTGTCTCTCCCTCCCGCCAGTGTCTCTCTCTCCCTCCCGCCAGTGTCTCTCTCTCCCTCCCGCCAGTGTCTCTCTCTCCCTCCCGCCAGTGTCTCTCTCTCCCTCCCGCCAGTGTCTCTCTCTCCCTCCCGCCAGTGTCTCTCTCTCCCTCCCGCCAGTGTCTCTCTCTCACTCCCTCCCGCCAGTGTCTCTCTCTCTCTCCCTCCCGCCAGTGTCTCTCTCTCTCTCCCTCCCGCCAGTGTCTCTCTCTCTCTCCCTCCCGCCAGTGTCTCTCTCTCTCTCCCTCCCGCCAGTGTCTCTCTCCCTCCCGCCAGTGTCTCTCTCCCTCCCGCCAGTGTCTCTCTCTCTCTCTCTCTCTCCCTCCCGCCAGTGTCTCTCTCTCCCTCCCTCCCGCCAGTGTCTCTCTCCCTCCCTCCCGCCAGTGTCTCTCTCTCTCCCTCCCGCCAGTGTCTCTCTCTCTCCCTCCCGCCAGTGTCTCTCTCTCTGCCTCCCGCCAGTGTCTCTCTCTCTCCCTCCCGCCAGTGTCTCTCTCTCTCTCCCTCCCGCCAGTGTCTCTCTCTCTCTCCCTCCCGCCAGTGTCTCTCTCTCTATCCCTCCCGCCAGTGTCTCTCTCTCTCCCTCCCGCCAGTGTCTCTCTCTCTCTCCCTCCCGCCAGTGTCTCTCTCTCTCTCTCCCTCCCGCCAGTGTCTCTCTCTCTCTCTCTCTCCCTCCCGCCAGTGTCTCTCTCTCTCTCTCTCCCTCCCGCCAGTGTCTCTCTCTATCCCTCCCGCCAGTGTCTCTCTCTCTCCCTCCCGCCAGTGTCTCTCTCTCTCTCCCTCCCGCCAGTGTCTCTCTCTCTCTCTCCCTCCCGCCAGTGTCTCTCTCTCTCTCTCTCTCTCCCTCCAGTGTCTCTCTCTCTCTCTCCCGCCAGTGTCTCTCTCTCTCTCTCCTGCCAGTGTCTCTCTCTCTCTCTCTCTCTCTCTCCCGCCAGTCTCTCTCTCTCTCTCTCTCTCCCGCCAGTCTCTCTCTCTCTCTCCCCAGTGTCTCTCTGTCTCTCTCTCTCTCCCTCCAGCCAGTGTCTCTCTCATCCCCATGTTTCTCTCACCCCCCCACCCATGTCACACACTCACCCCCCCTCCCCATGTCACTCTCACCCTCCCTCCCCATGTCACACTCTCACCCTCCCTCCCCATGTCACACTCTCACCCTCCCTCCCCATGTCACACTCTCACCCCCCCTCCCCATGTCACACTCTCACCCTCCCTCCCCATGTCACACTCTCACACCCCCCCTCCCCATGTCACACTCACCCCCCCTCCCCATGTCACACTCTCACCCTCCCTCCCCATGTCACACTCTCTCTCTCCCTCCCGCCAGTGTCTCTCTCTCTCTCCCTCCCGCCAGTGTCTCTCTCTCTCTCCCTCCCACCAGTGTCTCTCTCTCTCTCTCGCCCTCCCGCCAGTGTCTCTATCTCTCTCTCCCTCCCGCCAGTGTCTCTCTCCCGCCAGTTTCTCTCTCTCTCCCTCCCGCCAGTGTCTCTCTCTCCCTCCCGCCAGTCTCTCTCTCTCCCTCCTGCCAGTCTCTCTCTCTCTCTCCCTCCCGCCAGTCTCTCTCTCTCCCTCCCGCCAGTGTCTCTCTCCCTCTCCCTCCCGCCAGTGTCTCTCTCTCCCTCCCGCCAGTGTCTCTCTCTCCCTCCCGCCAATGTCTCTCTCTCCCTCCTGCCAGTGTCTCTCTCTCTCTCTCTCCCCCTCCCGCCAGTGTCTCTCTCTCTCTCTTTCTCTCTCCCTCTCCCTCCCGCCAGTTTCTCTCTCATCCCCATGTTTCTCTCACCCCCCCTCCCCATGTCTCACACTCATCCCCCCCACCCATGTCACTCTCACCCTCCCTCCCCATGTCACTCTCACCCTCCCTCCCCATGTCACTCACCCCCCCTCCCCATGTCTCACACTCCCCCCCCCACCCATGTCACTCTCACCCTCCCTCCCCATGTCACTCTCACCCTCCCTCCCCATGTCACTCTCACCCTCCCTCCCCATGTCACTCTCACCCTCCCTCCCCATGTCACTCTCACCCTCCCTCCCCATGTCACTCTCACCCTCCCTCCCCATGTCACACTCTCACACACCCCCTCCCCATGTCACACTCTCACACACCCCCTCCCCATGTCACACTCTCACCCCCCCTCCCCATGTCACACTCTCACCCCCCTCCCATGTCACACTCGCCCGCCCCCCCTCCCCATGTCACACTCGCCCGCCCCCCCTCCCCATGTCACACTCGCCCGCCCCCCCCTCCCCATGTCACGCCCGCCCCCCCCTCCCCATGTCACACTCACCCCCCCCCTCCCCATGTCACACTCACCCCCCCTCCCCATGTCACACTCACCCCCTCCCTCCCCATGTCACACTCACCCCCTCCCTCCCCATGTCACACTCACCCCCCTTCCCCATGTCACACTCACCCCCCCTCCCCATGTCACACTCACCTCCCCCTCCCCATGTCACACTCTCACCCTCCCTCCCCATGTCACTCTCACCCTCCCTCCCCATGTCACACTCTCACACACCCCCTCCCCATGTCACACTCTCACCCCCCCTCCCCATGTCACACTCTCACCCCCCTCCCATGTCACACTCGCCCGCCCCCCCTCCCCATGTCACACTCGCCCGCCCCCCCTCCCCATGTCACACTCGCCCTCCCCCCTCCCCATGTCACACTCGCCCGCCCCCTCCCCATGTCACACTCACACCCCCCCCATGTCACACTCACCCCCTCCCTCCCCATGTCACACTCACTCCCCCTCCCCATGTCACACTCACCCCCCCTCCCCATGTCACACTCGCCCCCTCCTCCCCATGTCACACTCGCCCCCCCCTCCCCATGTCACACTCGCCCCCCCCCCCTCCCCATGTCACACTCGCCCCCCCTCCCTCCCCATGTCACACTCACCCCCTCCCTCCCCATGTCACACTCACCTCCCCCTCCCCATGTCACACTCACCCCCTCCCTCCCCATGTCACACTCAATGTCACACTCTGACACTCAGTCTCCTCCCGCTGCATGTAATAAGAATAAATGAAGAACTGCAGGAGCTGTGTAGCACAGCGCCACCTAATGGCCTGAAAGGGAAATTGCAGCTACCAACTGCTTTTCTCTGCTTCTGGCAAAAATCGCTGCCCTCTGCCTGCGCCCCTCTTAAACAATCTTGCGCCCCCTCCCCCCCCCCCCCCAGTTTGCGCACCGCTGGCTTAGACGACACTATTGCTTCTTTAGTTATTTTTGTGAACATTTTAGTCTGTTTTGTTGTGCTTTGTAGTTTGTGCTCTACTGCAGCTCCTCCAAACTCTATATCATATTCTGTCCATGAATTTGGGTTCAGCCTTGTTATTTAAAGCTTCTGCTTGAACATTTGCTTGGTTCTCTTATACTGTATACACATATAGTTCAATGCAGAATTGGTTGTCTAACATGTAACATTTTGAGTCTTGATACATGATTACTAATATTGCCCTGAATCAGTAATATTATATTTATTATTATTATTATTATTATTATTTAGGACAGGCAGTCCTATACTCCAAAAAAGTGAAATTTATTAACTCACCGTTTCTGTCCCCACTGGGACCTATTGTCAAGGTACCTTTTTTTTTTTTTGGTCCCTTCTTGGATGGTATGTGCCCTCCCTTTACCTTATTTCATATTCTGTGTTGTGTGTGGGTGTGCCCTGTTCCTGATTTTATTTATATATTATAACTACACTCATGCATGCACGAATTTGACAGGATCTGGGTCCCTGCCATAATGTTAAAAAAAAAAACCCAAATGGTTCTGCCCCAGTGAGCTGATTTAGTAAAACTGAATATATGCATACCAAGAAATACGTGATGCAAATTGTATGTATTTCTTTACAGATTCCTGGAAATCAGCCTGAACAACCTTCCATCCACAGTTATTGTTTATATGGTTCAAATAGGCACATGGTGGCGTGCCAGATTGCTCTGACACATGATGATCCCATTGGTTACACAGTTTTCAACTACTACAATCAGCTCTTGAAGTCATTATTAAATGGCAATCAAATAACTGATAGCAGTTCTATTCCAGCACATAACTCTAGTATTGAGTTAACTAACTTATGCACCTCTGATAGCAACCATGGATTTCATTCAAGTGGCAATCATCCTTTTTTTGAGTTTTGGCAACAATCGTTTGGTTTAACATCCTCATCTCTGGTTGACACATCAAGAAAATCTTCAGCCTGCGCATTTAGCAGTGATCTTTTAAAAAGGGCTAAGCAAGACTCCTCAGAAAAGTACAGTAATTTTAAGTGTGCTTCCCAAACTAGTCAAGATTTCCTCCACAATAATTCAAGTCAAGAAAAAGTTGAAGACATCCTTCTGACTAGTCCATCCAGCACCCCTAATACTAATGCACTTAGAAGCAAATTTACAAGTGAGTCTGTGACTACTTCTTCATTAGTTCCCCAGTCACATGGTAATAAAAATGGCTGCAGTCCCCTTCACAACACATCGAGTATTCAGGGTAACTGTTCCAAATCAAAAATTACTTCCAGGCAGGAAAATTCTTGGAGCTCAGTAAGTTGTGTGAGCCAAGTTAGTTTCTTGTGTACTCTTGATTTGTCTTCCAAGAATGTGAAGGCAGCTGGAACATCTCAAGACGAGGCTGAGGTTTGGGATGATTTTCTGTTCTCTGAAAGTCTAAGTGAATTTATAGCAAGAGTTGAAAACGGCAAGGACATAACATCTCAGCTGGGTTTTAAAACTTGTGAATCTCACTTCAATGCAATAACAGACTGTTCTGATGCAAGGCTTTCCAGGACATCACTTAAGCTAACTAGGACACCAATTGATTTGCTTCCACAATGTACAACTCGAATGTTACCTCAGAAAAAGCAAAATGTTAAACAAGACAGACACAGTGCATTTTGCGACACAAAGCATAATAGTGTATGTGAAGATGAGAGGAATGCATTGCATGCTAGCCATTTCTCCCTAATATCCAAAGGTGTTAATAAGTTGTCTTCTGTTTTATATCCTCAATACCAAACTAACATGTTGCCCTATGAAAAACATTTAAATGAGGTTTCTCCTGCTTCAGATGAGCATAGAATTCCTGTTCATACGTTAGCAACTCAATCAATACAAACTAATTCAATATATAAAATATCTAGAACTTCACTAAATCGTACCCCGAATCAGGAAAATATGCTCTGCTCACAGCAGAAGGAGAATTCAGTTTATATATGCACCAAAGAAAATGGCAACCAAGAAATGTATTGTGTATCTCAAAGTTTAAGTAACTTAAATTCTGAAAACACCCTTTTGGCAAACAAGGACCATCCCATTTTAGAATGGAAACAATCTTGCTTTGATCTCAAAGGGAAGCCCATAAATGAAAATAGGCAAACAAGTGAATGGAAAGTGACAGCGATGGAAGGAACAAGAACCATGGAACATCCACTGAAATCCAGTGACAATAGGTACAATGAGAGCTATAATGCTTCTGCTGACCTTTTTGATACAATTGACACCATGCAGGAGACTACAGCAGAATTGCCACCTTTAACAAATGATGTATCAATGGAGGGAAGTTTTCCAGAGGAAAATAATAAATACAGCCTAGATTTGATTCCGTTAGTGGGCAATTCTGTGAAGTCAACGTATACAGATGTCAATGCCTATTCTTCTCAACGATTCCGTGCACTCTCAACATATTTACAGTCGGATTATGAAGCTGCCGATGAGGATGTTTCACATGTTCATGACTTTATTCCGTACTCCCAATCCACTCCTGTAGCAAAACAAGATGCAAGACTAGGTTGCCTTGGAGTTAATGGACAGCTGCTTAAAAATGCTTCACATGTTCACGACTCTATTCCGTATTCACAATTAACTCCTGTAGCAAAACAACCTACTAAATCAGGTTGCCTTGGAGTTAATGGACAGCTGCTTAAAAAATCATCAAATGGCAGTTCAGGCATTGTCTTTTCCATACGTAGAAAATGTAAAGGTTCACTAAGAAATTGCTTGCGGAGGAAAATGGCAATTTCTTTGCTCGCTCATAAGCCAACAATGTTTTGTGCTGTAGCCAATGAATTTCCAGCTCACTTTCAGAACACCAAAAGCCCAATCCTGACAAGCTTTACGAGTGATTCTGAAGAATGTATCCCCCCGTCCTCAACAAAACTGCTTGTCTATCCCACATTTGTAAATTCAGAAATGCCAAGATTGGGAACCAAGCAACCAAGGAGGGAATTTCCCGTATGCAAAGCTGCTAGAAAAAGATATCTTTTAGAAAATAAAGCGAACTATAGCAACCAAGCACATGAAAATCTATTTAGTACCGAAATGAAGACATGTACAAGTTATGATGAAAGTCCAGCAGTGTGTAATAATGCTAGTGAAAAAACAAAAGAAAAGGACAGATTTCTAAAGAATACACTCAATGAAATCGTTAAATTATCTCCTACAAACTGCCTATCCCTTCCTTTTGGAGAGATTGCTTACTCATTGACTGAAACAAATAATTTTCTGAGTGACTGGTCCCCTGAACTATTCTCCCAAATATCTACCGTTTCACAGCAATGTAACAATCTTCAGAGGCGACTGTTTTGAAATTGTATTGTTGCCCAGTTAACCTCCACTCTTGATCCGGACGTAAGGAGATATATGGCACACTCTGCTTCTCAAATTGGATATCCAAGGTCCCAATAGCTGTTTTGCACATGACTACTTTGGCAACTTAATATTTTACGTAAGAAAATACGTATCCAAAGAACATAGATAAAAAGCTTTAATATTGCATATTTAAAAACCCACAGGCTGACCAAAACCTTGATTCGTTAAGCTTTGTTAAATTAAGGCAAGTAACGTGACTTCACCTAAAACAGGAAGGGGCATTATTCTCCCTGAGTTAACGCTCTGTACGCTGAGCTAACTATAAGCAAAAACAACCACTGTATTTGAGCTCATTGCATTCCAAAAAGGCTAGTAAGGCATTTCTTGGCATTACCGTAATAACATCTATTGCAAATAAAGGGTTTACCCTTCTCCAACCCTACAATCAAAACCGGGTTAATGTTACATTTTTTGATTTAATAATAAAAAAATGCAAATATTTTGAGATCCTGGAGGTCCCTGGATTCTGTACCTCACGAGTGGGGATTGCAGCTTTAAATAGGCTACCCAAGTTTAGTGAATCAGGGCCATGGGGTTTTAAAGGTGCAATAATGAAGATTAATTTGCATTACTGTGTTTGACTCCTGTTACTGTACATACTCTGCTGCATGTTGTATAGTGCAATGTAGCTATTGGGACATTGGATCTCTCATGTGGGAAGCGGTGTGCCCTATATCTAAGACACGGTTAACCAGACAAGAATTGATTTGTACCCCGGGGCACCTTCGATAGCTCCCCTCATGCATATACAGTATATTGACAGTTTCAAAATAATGAAATTACTATGGATAAGTAACCTTTTTGACCATGCGTTGCTGGCCTTCCTGGTGGCGAAAGGGTTAAAAAAAAGACATTTGAAAAAGTATTTACAGCAAACGTTAATTGACTACTGATTTGTTCCAGTTTCTATTGTATGCCATGTTTATTTATTTTTGTATAGCTCCAGCAAACACTGCATCTGTATAATGAGCTACAGTATGTATACTTCAGCGTGCTAAGAGCATTAAACATGAAAGCAAACTGCTCACAATACATTGTTGGGTTGCAACTAGCCTTTGTTCTTCGCATGCTTGTGATTGGGGATTTTACAAACCTTTGCTGAGCATACATTATTCTCTATAAGTAACTGTGGCCCTTTGGGATTGAGTCTTGGGTTTAATTAAATAAAAGTATAATTATGAAATAGCAATAAAGAATCTTTAATTTAGCATTTTAACTTCCTCCCCTGTGAAGCACATTACACTTTGTATTGCAGATTTATTTTTTAGTTAAAGGGGCAGTCCCACAAAGAGGGGCATACTTTTATTTTACTTTGTCTTTCTTAGATGAAATCAACCTTTAATGTAAAACGTATTGTTTCTTGCGAAAAATAAAAACACTTTTTTTTTTTGTCCTTTGTGTTTCAAATCCTATCTGGTAATTTATTTTAACCTCCTGTTAATGATGGCAACATAATTAGTTTACACAAATCAACAGAAAAAGAATATCCTTGCATCTAGACAACTTTACAAATGTGGTCTTATAAAAGAGAGTGGGTAAAGACGGTAAAAACAGTACAAGGCATTGACTACAATAAAGCCATCAAATGTTTTTAAAAAAGAATGTTTAAAGGTGCCAAATGCCAATTGCTTATATATACACACACTATTAGTTGTAAGAGGGACTGTCCCTATAACTGTTTTCTGCCAGAGCTCCTGCAATGCGGCAATGAAAGGGATTAATGTAGCTATATTAGATCTGTTCCATAGTACAGAATTTGTAGCAGCAGAAGCTCTGCTTTAATTACGGTTGATACTGCGCACTCTGAGGGTTTTATATTTCAGTAGGCAAAGGGTCAGACCTGACGCACGGTATTAGCCAACCTTAGTACCTCAGAGGGGTAGGAGAAATACTGCACAATCATAACAAAGTATTACAAGGCGCAATAAAATGTCTGAGTTGTATTTAAATAAAGCAACACCACTGAAAGGCGTTGTGGTTTTTTAACAGGTGCATAAGAGTGTTGTGTTATGGTACATGGTATGTATTAACCGTTTAGTTAATTGTGCATAAGCCGTTATCCAGATGCTCTAAGCAGGAACAATGATGGCGTTAATATTTGCAAATGACATGATGGTCAGTTTACGGTCCCCACTCATGGCCATGTGTAAAGCCAGCATTATGCTGGCCCGCAGTCTAACCCGTTTGAAGTGTTCTGTGGTGCCAGCTGGCACCTCATTAGGAGCAGGATGGCAGTCGTTTGACACAGATGGCCTTGCGTGTCAGGAGCTGGAAATGCCGGGAGAAGAGGAACAGCTAGAACTGTGAAGTAATGCATTTAGACATATACTAATAAAATGTAACTAGGAAGCTCCGGTTTAGTATACTGCTTCTCCATGTTAAGGGCGTTATGAGCAAATGGAGGGAGCTCACAGCTTACACGACAGACAAGACTTCAAATCATGTTAAAGGCCAGATTTATTAGGAGATGCTGAGCTTTAACACCATGCAGCACCATAAGACATCACTTGAATGGGCTGAGCAGGGCTACCGACCGGGGGGACAACCGGGACTCCTGTTCAGGGCCCGGTGAGTTCGGGGGCCCGGTCAATAAGTCCATAAAAGAAACATAAATTATTAGCTTAGCTATAGAACCAATCAGGGCCTTCCTGGTGGGTGGGGATTAACTGAAATAAGTAATTGCACAGGCAGGAATAAAGTTTGAATCTTCTCAGCTGTGCAGCTGCTTATTTCCTACTCTGTCCTACAGAAATTTCTTGGATGGGGGTGCAGCAGCCTTTGAAAAAATTCGTGGGACCAAAATAGCAATATACTGGGTACAAAACGTTTAATGGCACATAAAAAAACAGCAACAGACAAACGCTTTTTTCAAAGGCTGCTGCACCACCATCCAAGAAATTTCTGCATTTGCACTCCAACCTGGTAGGAGCACGCCCCACAGCACCTGGATCTCAAGAGATATGTGAGTTTCCTTTATCCTGTTTGCATTATACCCATGGCCTGTGACACCCATACTAAGTATACCCTGCATAGGGGTTAGTGGGAGTCCACAAAGAGTGGCTCAAAAGGGTTTTAGTGACAAGGACATAACTACATTTGCTGTGTGATTTGGAACTATTTTATTGTTTGCACTGCATGGCTGTTTCCTGTGAGCATTGCATAGGAACACTGTCTCCTATTCTTTCACCTTGACTACTCTGCCCTACCACGCCAGGGCCCGCCGCTGCCGCCCAGTACTCCCTCCACTCACACCCCCACCCCCACCATAACAACCCCCCTCCAGCCCCTCACACTTCTCTGGCCCATAACAAATTGACCCCCACCCCTACCTATTTGAGGAGCACCCACGGATATTTGCATGTTCCTGCTTCCTCTTCCAGCACTCCACACCAAGGTAAACTTCAATCAGCCAATACTTCTTTCCCCTCCCCATACCTTCTTGTTCCCCCACCCTTTACCTCATACTTTACCTCCCCCCTTTACCCCTTACTTCCCACCGCTTAAGGGTGAGGGGGGTATATGAGGGGGAGGAGGGGGGGAGAAATAGAGGGGCTGAGAGTGAGGGGGGAAGTGTAAGAGAAAGAAAGGCTTGCAAGGCCGTTGACACGGGGGGGCCCAATGAAAGCTGTCGGTGGCCCTGGGGCCGAGCCAGTATGGTTTACAATTATTTAGTGAATATGCCCCTGAATAGGGATCATAGTGTTATATTATCTTACGGTTGTGTTTCCTAGAAGCAAAAACTGCACATAACGTTACTATCTTGTCAAAGTGAGTGAGTAAACGTAAGTGATCGTTTACTTTCCCATATGCCATAAAAGTTGAATGTAGCAATATCTTCCATACAAAAACAAACCTTTGTAATAAATATTTGGAGCAGGGGATGAGGTTAGTTACCGTGGCTGTTCTATAGCAAAATTGAAATTATATTTTGTATTGTTTGTAACTGTGCAAATTATGTTTGCTTACACTGTGGTTATTTGTTTCAATTTGTCTCTTTCTAAACCAGACGCATACAACAATCTTGGTAGGTTAAATGATTAATTCCCACTTTATAATATTGTACATTATTATATTATCGTGCACATTGACATATTCGTAAGAAATTACGTAGATGTCCTGTTGCCTGAACTGCTACTTACAGTTTCAGAGACCTGTTGGTTCATGAGGCATTAAGATTTTACTTTTCCACTAAACAAAAACAGGCGGCATGAGTAACCAATATAAAGCCACAACATCTTCCTGATGACTGTTGCAACTTTCTATTGTCCAGAATGAGGCAGACCTTCGTGACCATATTGACAGAGACATTAAAGCGGCTGTCCTGGGGACACCTTTTTAAATAGGTTTCAAGCAGGGGTCTCCTGAGCTGAACCGTATTAATTTCAGCTCTGGGGACACCCTGCTGGGTGTATGGGATGCCGGTATCTCTGCTGTTTAAATATCCCACAACACGTGTGCCAATAAAAATCTGCAAGGGATGATGTCACGGCTTCCAATTGGCCCGTGGGACATTTCAGCCTCCATTATATTAGCTCAAACTAGCCCAGCCAGAGCTGCTACCAGCACCCCCTACGGAGGTATGTATCTCGGGAAGCAGGGAGTCTCTGGAGCTGAAATCTGGGGTTCAGCTCCGGTGACCCCCTGCTTCAAACCTACGTTTGTTTTAAAAACGTTTCCCCAGACCTGCTTTAAAACCTTAATATTCGGCAACCAGTGTGCGACTGAAGCCATAAGTCACTCGCTCCATTAAGTTTTTGGAATTTACTAGCAAATTAAATGTAAATCTCAATTTATAGCATTTATAATATTAGCTATGTATGTAAATATATCAGACTTAGGAGAGGATTCACAAAGCTCCAGTAAGGGTTATTGGAGCTAGATATGAATTAAATACCATTCAAGTCATTGTCCGTTAACGGCGATCAAGTTCTCATACCCCTTATAAGAGCTTTGTTCCAGTAAATGGTACAAAAATTGCGGTAGGAACTACATTTGGTTTGTCTTTTTCAAACTGGTCACAAACATTGAAAAATAGAAAAATAACTTGGTTTTAAATTTAAAAAAAGTCTGCTGCGACTGAGGCTTTGTATTAATTAATTTAAATTACATTCACTTTCTACATTAGTTGGTGGGCTATGCCAATCTTTATTCTTTTACATACTGTGACGGAGTCACTGTCCTTATGGACTAGCGAGCTAGCGGAGTGGATAGGTTCCAGTGTACAGGAGGTTAAATTCCTCTATGGGAGCTTGCTGAACCTGGTACTAATAAAGACAGCACTCCTAAGTGAAGGTTTAATAGGCAGGAAGTACCCTGCACAAGAGACTGCTTTTCCCCAGCAAGGGGGAGATTGATTTTTCTCCAAGCCAGGAAGGACCCTGGTTCCCCAGCCCCGCAGGAAGCACGGCTGCTGGGACCCCCATCCAGGATAAAGATTTCCACAGGCTGGACACCGGTGTTCCTGTTTGCTGTTGGACCTACACAAAGACCCTGGGATAGGAATCACCTACAATACAGATAAGCAATCAATAAGACTCTGCAATGTTAAAAGACTGGTTAGTTGCATATGATAGTATAAGTTTTGGGCTGTGAACCAGTTTAGCTGGCCAGCACCATTAGAAAAGGCCACAGCGGAAAGGCTCACAGCTATGTTGAAGCAGAAGATGCCCCAATTTTGCAATACCTGGGAATCATGGCCAAGCTCTGGAGCTCCACCGCTCCTTCAGATCCTGGCCCTAGCTTGAACCCCATCCGGATAGACGAGGCAGACGCCTTAAATTGAGGGAGTACAACCCCTTAAGTACAGATCCAGCAGGAACCAGACCCTTGCCCCTGATTGGACACCAGGCCTGATTACACTACCTTCTCTGTGACTCACTGAGCTGCAGAGGTGTGGGGAAAATCCATGATTACTCCTGGCAAAAACTGCACCTTCCCAGGGATTACTGCCAGGAGGAGGGCAGACGGATAGCCCAAACCAGCCAGGCATGAAACTTGTCCTGCATTTGTTGAAGCACATTCTGAACCACCACAGTCAGATCCTGCACATTCTTTGGGTCCGATTCCAACATCCCAGTTCTCTTTCTACAGCTCCTTCTCCATAGGCACCAGATTACATGGATTACTTTTATATAGCACAAAGCTACTAGTGTTGTTCACTTAATTAATTGTCTTCACTTAATTAATGATTAAATTAGTTAGTTAAGGAATCCACAATAATCTCACGTAACATCTTATAAAATTTAGCTGAAAAGCCATCTGGGCCTGGGATTTTTAAACATTTTAAGGCGTTAATCACTTTCCGAGTCTCCGTTCCCTGTACCGGGTTGTTAAAATCTACAATTGGTTTATATGAATTTTTTTGAAGATAATATTTGATTCCAAAATGATTCTTTATTTTGAGAAGAGATATCCTTTTGTGAATAAAGATCTTTATATGACATTTCGAATTGTCTGGCTATGTCCTCAAGTGAAGTGAAAACTTTCCCTGAGCTTTAATCCCTAACTGACCCTCAAAGGTTCTGTAGTCTGGAACCTAAGTAGTTTAGCCAAGAGTCTCCCAGACTTGCTACCATATTTATACAATTTAAACTTAAAATAACTGAGGTTGGCTTCCTTTCTTTCCTGTGCTATTAATTGCAATTCCTTGTTCTTTACTATAAATGTTTGTTTGTGAGAGGGATTTGCTTTGTACTTATCATATGCCTTCATTTAGATTTTAATTTGCTAAAATGAAGTTCCAAGCAAATCAGAGCATAGTTTGATAATACTTTATTTCCAGTGGTAGCTAATTTGACTTTAGGGAGCAAGTCTGTCCCAACCATTAGGTACTCTATTTGTGAGAAGTAATTTTGTGTACCCGAGAAACATGAATACTCCCTTCCCAGTGGCTGGAGGGTTCTCCAGTGATCAACCAACGTAATGCTTTTATTTGTGCGAGCTTTCGAGATACTCTGATCTCTCCTTCCGGCGGTGTTACAATGGATCAAGCAAGAAAGGTTTAACAGTGCATCTTGGAATGCTATCTGTGACTGAAACCTATCCCTCGCCCATGTGCTGTGTACGATTTATGACTTGAGGTGTTAAATGGTCCCTGAATGTTAGTAATGTACGAGTGTATGTATGTATGTAAATATAAATTTATAAAGCGCTACAGGTGGCCATACTCAAAGGTAATCTTAGAACACCGAAAGAGAGACGGTTGCATGAATACAAATGTATGCAACTGTTTGGGACACTTAGCGGTGGTCTGAACCAAAACCGCAGTTCCATGAGTCACTACTGACACGAGAACTCTCTTTCCATGAGTGCTAAAGGCCATGTCTATACATACTGCTCTATGAATACACAATGTAATTCCATCCTTATATACCAATAGGGACCACAGAGTATCCACACACACTTATAGTATTGCAACACCTTCTTACATTTCTACACCTACCCACACCATTGGTATAAACTCCACACACACCTTTTGTAAAGTGCTGTATACACTGTGGGCACTTGATAAGTTTATATTTACATAGATACACACATACACACACACACACACACACACACACACTCTTACACTAACATTCAGGAACTATTTAACACCTCAAGTCATAAATCGCATACAGCACAGGGGGGAGGGAGAGGTTTCAGTCACAAATAACATTGCAAGATGCACTGTTTTTAAGTTAAACCTTTCTTGCTCTATCTATTGTAACACCGCCGGAAGAAAAGATCAGTATATCTCGAAAGCTTGCACAAATAAAAGCATTTAGTTAGCCACAGAACGGTATCGTCTATTCGTTTTTGATTATTAAGCTTGGCGAACACAGTACAGATATATACAGTGGTCGACAAATCACCAAAAAATCTACTTGCCGAACAAAAAAAAATCTACTCGCCACCTAGTACCACACGTGTGCTGCTTGGGCCAATAGGAGCTCGCCACGATGTTAAATACACTCGCCCGGGGCATACAGATGTATAGGTTTGTCGAACACTATATATATGTGTGTGTATATATATATATATATATATATATATATATATATATATATATATATATACGCTCAACCCCATTATAACGCTATCTGTTACAACGTGAATCCGCTTATAACGCGATGCAAGCATGGCTCCCAATTTTCATATTTATGAATACTTTACAACACGATTATTGGTATCTCAAATATTTTATTGTACAATGCATATAATTGTACATTATTTCTAACGCAATCCGCTTATAACGCAATGTGAATCTTTTTTTTAATATATATATATATATATATATCAGTCAACCCTAGCAAGAGAAGACAAAGGACAGCACTCATTGATAAATGGCAACAAAAAAAACTATTTAGATGGTACAGCACAAACAAGACCAACGTTTTCGGTCCTTGTAGGACCTTCCTCGGGGTAGTGCTGGACTCACCTTAACTATTATAAATATGCCCCCAGGATCAGGTATACTATCCAATATCCGCAGTTTCAGATTTTTCCTAAAGAGAATGGTGGTACCTCTCTTTTTACTATTGTAGTGTGCTTCAATACACTCGCCAACCCACTCTTTTTTTTTTCTTTCCAGTTTGCTCTAAATGGGTTAGATGCAACTCCTGCAGGAAGACAATATCTGCTTTTGGCGATTCAAATGTGATATGATTTGTGCTTTTTTTGATGGGAGAGTTTATTCCTTTGGAAATTCCATGAAATCAGTTTTAACATACAGTATAACCAACTGTTTGGGGATTAAGTGCCCATTCATAAATATAATCAGTGTGACCATTCAACTCTGTCCCATCCTTTTCCAAAAGATTAATACGTTTACAAAAGTTAAATATCCCTGATTACTGAATTAGTCAAACTTGGGGTTCCACAGAACACAGGTTGAGATTAAACTACAGGTAAATTGCCAAGAGTTGAGTAGTGTACTAGTTATACAGTCATTGTTTACCCGGGATTGCAGCATGTGTGCGAGCAGCAGTGGGAAATCACGTATTGAGATCCCCAGTGACTGCTGCTCTTGTTGCCGTGTGGCGGGGACTGCTCTGCGCCTTCCGCCCTGTCCCTCTGCCAGTGCCTTCTTTCACCAACCGGCTCAGCGTTGGGTGTGAGAGGTAAGTAGGCTCATTGTATGATGTGGCAGGATATGGGTATATTTCTATTTCTAATTTTATTTTGAGGGGTGTTGTGGGTCTGTGTACCTGTACACGTTTCTGTGTATCCATGTGTACCTTTTTTCACCTGAGAAATGTTGGCGGGTATGAGCTTTTGTATTTCAGTATTTACAGTCCATTTGATTTTTTTTTTTTTACTTTATATGTGGGTTTTATGCCGTGTTGTCATATTAATCAACTGTGTTGAAATTGGAGGTACAACATAATCTCCTGATGTCTTGGCAAATGCAGTGGATGCAATGATATTGCTGGATTTACTTTCATGCTGACCTTCAGACTGCATGAGTCAGACTTTTACGTAGGAGGTCTGAATGCCTGAAAGATGCTGGATTTCACAAAGCAAGTGAAAAGCTTTAGAAAATGACAAATCGCTGGGCTTATGTAATTCGGTATAGGATTAAGATGAATTATGGCAGTATATATAGGAAGAACCCTAAGAAATATACAGTATACTGTACATACTTTAGACTGTTATTGTGGTAGAATATTTGTGACCTAGAAAAATATTTGATGTTATATGTTGTGAGAAGCGATCTGAACGAGTTTTCAGACCATTCATGATTGGTAATCCATTGCGGTCACATGCATGATGCATATTGAAAATAAAAGTCTTAATATATATTTGTTTATTTCTCATGAACGTTATTAGCTGATATTTGTGTTGACCCCTATCTAGGTCATAAATGCTGATGTCAAAAAGTAATTTCAAATAGCTTTAGCTAGTGTACCAATGTTAGAGATCTAATGGGGAGTTCTATTGAGCTAAACAAAACAGATCCTGCGCACTTACGAATTGGGCTAAAAAAATATACTAGTGACAATAAGAAATTACATACTGTATGTAGCCAGGTACCCCCTGGGCTACTAATTCCCTGCCTAACACGTAAGCCCTGGTACCATCGTAGGCAATGTTAGTGGTAAATCTATGCCCTGCTGCAGTAAACAGCTCCCTTGAGTGATGGGGGTGGGCCCAAGGCCTAGGAACTGCCCACAATGGGGCTCAGACCTTGGACCAACTCCTGGTAACAAAAGAGCTGCAGCCAAATTTAGTTGGTGATTCCCTCTCCCCTCCTGGGAGTGGGTTCTTGTGGTTCTATCCTCTCCCCTCAGAGAAGTGGGATGTACTTTATCCTGGACCAGGGACCTGGTTCCAGGCCTTCCCTTCCGCAGGGGAGTGGAAGCAGCTACCCCATGCTCCACCAGGGAGTGTGGGGGTTAAGGATAGACCATTGGTGCCTCAGGCCCTGGGGGTTGAGTCCAGGGACACAGAGAAGAATGTGTTGATGCATGCTGTGTACTGCTGTACGAAATAAAGAACCAAGTTATCTGTTTTTCTCCTGCCTGAGGCTGCAGTCTGTAAGGAGGAGGGAATAGTGTTTTCTACAAGGGACTGCACTTATCTGCGATAGACCCGGTGGGAATGGAGGCGCTGTACCAGAGGAGAAGAAAACCGGAGGAGAAGAGAGCTGCGGCTCACAAAAAGCCTGATTTGTTGATTCCCCAACTAACATTAGCGGAAGCTCAGGGCCTTCTGTATACCTGCAGGTGAGCACCACAGCACCGTGTAACAGTGAGATCTCCTTTCGGGTGAGGGAGCACCGGTTACATGTATTTTCAGTGTAGGTACCTGCTAAACGGAGTCTACCTTGACAAGGTTGGCAGGCTTGAATAATGTTTTGATGAAAAGATATAACCAAAAGACTCCTTTGTCACACAGACTTAGGTTCTAAATGTAAACGTCACTAGTACATTTTAGCCCAATTGGTAGGAGCGCAGGATCTGTTCTTTTGTTTTCCATATATGGAAGGCCAATCCTTTACCAGAAGCATAATCCTAAAGGGGGGAGCGCGGTAATATGTACAGATGCAGCGGCCGTTAGTCGAACACTTCCCGCGTTGTATACCTCGGAATACCCATGTCATCGCGCGGGATTTCTTCCAACCGTACCGCCTTTAGACGTGAGTGCAGGAGAGTGCAAAAAATGGCATTTTAGTGTTCTGGCTTTTAAACAACTGAAATTGACACAGTAGCACAGTACTGTACACATTACAATTCATTCATTTCATTGCATTTAATTGCACACAATCCATGAAATTCAAATAAAGCAACAGCGATAAATACACGTGCCTGGGGCGATTGGCCGCGTTAATGCCGCGTGGAGTACAGCAGCGCACACAAACGGCTCAGTGATTTGTTCAAATAACGACCGCTGCATCTGTACAGTCTTCTATTTAGCTAATACTGTACATTTGATAGATGTATGAACTATACTGTGTATACTCAGTTGCCAGACACTTTCATTTGGTAAGAGGCAGAGCGGAGTCTTCTCCGGTTCCGTCATCAGAGTTGAAAAATGGAATTGTATGATGTCATGTGGCTATTATAATCAGTGGCTTGAGATTGATCAGATATTCAACAAACATGGTGTATGTTCTTTTAATGGACAGTGGTCTGTGCAAGGTAATCCTTCAGAGTGGTTCCTAAAAAGAGCTTGCTGGGGTTTTGTGTTTTGTTAACCTATTTTCAGCTGTTGGAGTTAAGTGGTTCCTCCTTCCCAGGTTTTAAGCCCGCCCCTCCCCACTTCCCAAGTTAGTAGATCCTATCATTCTACTGGATATAGATCCACTGTGGTCTTTCTCCCTCCTCATAGAGGCAAATGAGAATTTTAATCCTAATAGAGGTATTTTAGTATTTTATCTGGTAGTTTTAGGACTTGCGAACGGGTGTCTGCCTTGTCGTGGCTCGCAAGCTTACAACGCTTTGGCCAAAGGGTTAAACTAAATGACCCTATTTCAAAAGAATATATTACTGTGTATTTTTGTCATGTTGGATGTAGCATTGGGCTTCTCTGTCGTCTGTATGTCTGTTAGGTACAGTACCGACACACTTTATCCGAGTGTGGTCGGTACCGCAAGCCGGGAAATCTCCCGGCTTGCTAGTGGCCGCCCCTCGGCGTGCCGCGCGTCATAGACGCGCGGTCACGCGTCATCGGGAGCGTGCGCCCCCTGCACGCGCGTCCAGGGGCTCCCCGAGGGAGCCCTGGTGTCCCGCGATCGCGGGACAGCGGCAGGGGGTTCCGGGGGACCCGGCGGACCCGGCAGCGGTAGGGAGAGCGCCCCGATCGGAGGGCGCTCTTCCGCTGCTTCGGCGCGCGCCCGTCACTCTCGGGCGCGCGCCAGGCTACTGCTGCGGCAGAGAACGGGCAAATGCTCGAATAAACTCTGCCGCAGCAGTATACATATGCCACGCTCAATAGCACTCCTTTTTTGACACATATACATATATATATTTTGTGGAGGCTCAGGGGTCCCAAAAAGAGCTTGCTGGGGTTTTGTGTTTTGTTTACATTGTGAGTAATATACTATGAATAAGGAAACTAATGATGGGGAGTCATACAGTACATCTACAAATATGAGAGGTCACTTTGTACACAGCCCCTCTAGAGATCCAAATAACCCAACCTGGTTTATATGAAAGTTTTTCACGTGGTCACTGCACATTCTGTCACAATTTTTTTTACTACTTTTAGGAATTCTAAATAATTTTCTGTATGACAATATGTTCATTTTAAAAAGATGCTGAGAATGGTGTACTAAAATGTGCAGTATATGGAGAAAACTGGGAGGATTATGCTATGTTTAACCCTATCAGACCTCAGTAACCGCAATGTACAGGAAAGCACTATAAGGAATAAAAGACATACATACTGTGAAGAAAAATTAAGCACTTTAGCTTTTTGTAAGATTTTGTCTAAAATGTAATAGTTTTGTAAAAATATGTTTTGTCTGCGCTGTTTCTGTTGGTTTTAGCATTTATAACCAGAAAGTAGCATTTGGCTTAGAAGCAGCTTTTGTAACAGGTGAAATACATCCATTGGGCATGAAGAATCCCATTGATTCATGGTGCATTAGGGACACTGAGTTATAAACTAAATGTGGAAAGTAGCATGTTATACAGTATTTATGTACCTTATACATCTACTGTCAGGGTCTCCTAGACCTCCTGCCTAGCCATAGTTCTTCTTTGTCCCCCGGGTGTGCTGCTGCCTTCTGTGTGCTCTGGGGTTCCTCTGTCTGTCTGTCTGTCTGTCTGTCTTTTTGCTCCTGTCTCTGTCCTTTATAGCTTCTGCTTCCTGTTTGTTCCCTTGCCTTTGTTTTGAGTCAGACTCCTATGCACATGCCTCTGTCTCTGATCCTGATCTGTTCCTGTACCATTCCTGTATTTGATTCTGTTCATAGAAAAGGCCCTTGCTGGTTATCTGGCTTGTCCCTGTTTGTTCCCTGGTTTTTGTCCCTGCTCCCCGGTCTCAGTCCCTGCTCCCCGGTCTCAGTCCCTGCTCCCCGGTCTCAGTCCCTGCTCCCCGGACCTGTTCCTGCTCCCCTGTTCTGTTCCAGTCTCCTCGTTGCCGACCTCTGCTTGTTACCCGACTGCGCTGTCTGCCGCCTGCCTCGGACCCTCTGATTGTGACCCCTACTACACTCCTGCTGTTCCAGCCACCAAGATCCTACCCGCTACAGGAGTCTCCCGTGACAGAAAACAAAGGCCACTTCTGGATCTTGCTGGAACAGATTCTCTGCCTTCCTGCTTCAACAGACCCCATCCGCTTGGAGGAAGATAAGTACTTTATTTTATTTTTTTAGAAATCCCAGTTGGGATCCTGAAGGTTTTGTTGCTGCAAAGGTTTCTGCAGGGTTTTTTGTGCCACTTTCTCCCTGAGAAGACTTCCCTTTTTACAAAAAAAAGCCTTCCCTGCAGTACCTGTTTTTGCCATTTTCAGACTTTCATTGCCTGGATAAGGATTGTCTCTGCATTTTTGGGTGGGCCACTGCAGATTTTCAGACTCACATTTCTATTTAAGACGGTTACCTTGATTTACTGCTTTCCCTGGTTGGACCACTGTGGTTCACAGGGTTCCCATTTCAAAAGACAAGAGTGCTTCCATTATTTTGTTACTGCATGCTGTGATTTTTTTCCTGCAATCTGTAGTTCTTCCTATGATTGGTTCTAAGGTTTCAGGTTTACCTGCAAGTTCCCCTGAAAGTTGTTTCTTTGCAACCTATGATATCCCTACGCCTGATATCTAAAGTTTCAGATTTAACTGCAGGTTTCTCTATAGGATATCCCTACGCCTGATGTCTATAGATTCATATTTAACTGCAGGTTTTCTGTCTATATGATATCCCTACGCCTGATGTCTAAAATTTCAGATATAACTACAGGTTTCTCTGTCTATGTTTTTTCCTTGCATTTATGATACCTCTGTGACTTATGCTAAGGTCTCAAAAGGTCAGCTCTCCTATCTTGTGTCTCTCTGTGTCTAATATTCCTGTTGTTCATTCTAATGCTTCTGCTTTAAAGACACATTCCGCTTTACTGGTTTCTTGGGAAGTTTGGTTTCCCTACAGTATGTCCGAAGTTATGGCTCCCACTCTGAAAACAATCTTGAGCAGTAAATGTGAACACATTACCACTGATTCTTCAGAACTTCTCAAAGCAAGGAAGAAGAAGAAAAAGAAAGGAGGTATTACTGTGGAAGTTGCAAAAGGAATTAAGGGTGAACCTTTAACCTCAGGAGAGTCTGCATTTGATGAAAGAGATATGCTGCAGCTTAAGTCAACTCACAGACTTATCCCAAGAATAGTGGAAGAAAAGAAAGATGTATTAAATGAAGGAAAAGATGCCCTAACTCAGACACTTCAATCTGCACGGAAAGAGATTGATTGTCTTCATGGATGTTTAGATAAAGAGCAAGAAACCAAGGCTGCACTACAAAGCTGTCTATCCTCAGCAATTGCTAAGTGTGTTCTCCAGGAGAGAGAAAAAGATCAGTTGGAGAGGGACAGGGTGATCCTTTCAAGTAAACTGGAGAAGGCATACGCTGATTCTGTCCATGTCCAGAGTTTAATGGATGAAGCTTACTCAACGCTGGAGACCTCTCAGAAAGAAGTTCACAGGCTTAATACAGAGCTTAAAGTCTCCCAGGAGGAGAGTTGTTATTTTACAACAGAGATACGTTCTATGAGAGATGCCTCCGAAGAGTTAAATAGTAGGTTTGAAACTATAAACCAAATGAGTAAGAACTTCTTTGTCCAAGCCAGTGAAGGAGATAAGAGACTCCATGAATTAGAAGAGGAGAAGAGACTATTGATAGAAGAAAAGTCAGGGATTCAATTAGCACTGGAAAAAGCAGAGTGACTTGGAAAAAGAAAAGTATCAGTTGGAGAATGACAGGGTGATCTTGTCAAGTAAGCTGGAGAAGGCTTATGCGGATAATGCCCGGTACCAGAGTTTCATGGCTCAAGTTGGCGCAGCACTGGAAGTATCTCAGAAAGAGGTTCACAGGCTTACTACAGAGCTGGAAGCCTCTAAGGAGAAGAGTTGCCACTTAAACACAGAACTATGCTCATTGAGAGAGATCTTCGGAGGGTTAAATAGCAGTTTTGAAACTGTAACCCAAGAGTGCAAGAATCTCTATGTCCAAGTCAGCGAAGGAGATAAGAAACTCCATGAATTAGGAGAGGAGAAGAAACAGTTAGCCCAGGAAAAGTTAGACGTGCAGACAGCACTGCAGAATGCAGAGAGAGTGCTGCAAGAAGAACGTGTCTCGCTGAAGCAGTGCACACAAGCAGAAAATATGCTGCAGAGTCAGCTGCAAGAATTGCGTACACATCTGCAGGACACGAAGGAGAGATGGGTGAAGGCTGAGGAAAAGCAGCGAGTTCTGCAGGAAGAAAGTTTCCAGACTGCCTACAAAGGAAAGATGCTACAAGAGTATTTGAGTACCCTGTGTGTCCCCACAGAACAGCAAGAGGAGCTGAAGGCCACACTGAGCATAACCAGAGCCTCGCTGGTGGAGGAGCTTAGAGCCCAGGTGACCCTGTATGAGAGGAAGCACAAGGCGGTCCAGAAACTGAAGCAAGAGTTAGAGGAGCACAGACACTGCACCATCCATACCAGCCAGTACACTCACGAGAAAGAGACATGGAAAAGACAAGCTGCTGAGACCGTAGCAAAGGAATTTGCAGAGCTCCAAGACGTGATGAGGAATGCATGGAAGCAAGCTCAAAATGATGACAGTGAAGCGATGAAAGCCCTGAGAATAGAATTGCAGGATGCACTCAACCAGGGTCCTCTCGCTGAAGAGTGGAAATTGCAGCAACGCCTAAAAATGGAAGTGCTAAAGCTAGCAGCTGAACACACATCTCAGCAACTCACAGCGCTGCAGGCGCAGATCGCTGAGCTCAAGACTCAGCTTGCCAAAAAGGAGGAGAGAGAGGAGGTGTCCGTCTGTCAAGTGGCTGGCCTGACACTGCGCTATGAGGTCAAAATGCATCCTGACATTCAACTGTTCCGAGAGAGAATTGAATTCCTCTGTCGGCTTTCTGGTGGACTTTTTCAGTCTGTACCTGTGGAGTACCCTCTGCCCGCTGACAAACCACCAGAGGTGGGTCAACTTGAGTCCACTTTTCAGCAAAACCTCCGGGAAGAGCCTGGAGGATCGTCCGGAGAACGCTCTCGAGAGCGGGGAGTAATGTCAGGGTCTCCTAGACCTCCTGCCTAGCCATAGTTCTTCTTTGTCCCCCGGGTGTGCTGCTGCCTTCTGTGTGCTCTGTGGTTCCTCTGTCTGTCTGTCTGTCTGTCTGTCTTATTGCTCTGGTCTCTGTCCTTTATAGCTTCTGCTTCCTGTTTGTTCCCTTGCCTTTGTTTTGAGTCAGACTCCTATGCACATGCCTCTGTCTCTGATCCTGATCTGTTCCTGTACCAATCCTGTATTTGATTCTGTTCATAGTAAAGGCCCTTGCATTTTTAAATATATATATTTATCCTCTTTTATAGATAGTCTGTTTTATATAATATATTTTTAAATGATATTTTTTTAAATATAATGTTTTAATATAATGCTATTTATATATATGCACTGATCTCCTCTTTTGTCTCCATTTAGATCCGTCATCGTGTTAGGGAGTTTGTTTTCAGATATTTTTATATATTTATATATTTTTATTGTGTAATTTTGTAATGTATTTTTATTATATAATATATCATGTTAAATAACTCCCACCTTTCTTGTATATATTTACTTTTAGTGTTCATTTTTCATTGTTACTGAAGTGGTTAATTGATGTAGAGGTGTGCTGAGCCTATTAGAATCAGCTATGCGCCGTGATGTCAGCTACTACCTCCCATTTGAGGAACTATTTAATGTAGACCTATGGTGCAGTATCCTTACACCCCTTGAAGAAGTCCGCCCTATCGGACGAAACGCGTAGGGATTTTTCCTGTGTGCTCAGACTTTGTGAAGCAGTCAGCTCCCCTTTGCCGTGAGATCAGCTGTGCTGGTGTTTTGCATCTTTCTGCTTGTGTGTCCTGCATTGCTTGACTACCACGGAGCCCGATGATCCTCCTCTATTGCTGGAACACTGAGAGAGCTGGGCCGTGACGTCAGACGCCGTCTGCATGCGGAAGCGGTGGATGTGTAGCAGCTGACCGGAGCATTCTACTGCGTCTGAACCCAGAGTGGTTAAATTGCCTTTATTATTCCTAGAGCATGTGAGTGTATTGGAGCCTCCTTGCTCGAGTGTTTTTATTAATTAAATTGTGTTGCACTATATGTTTTCTTTTTTCTTTACATATGCTGCTCATTTCAAATTGAGATTCCCAGTGACTTTCCACCTTGGAGAGGAATATTGCGCTTTGTGTCCTCCCCCAGACGGAGACACCAACATACCTGCTTGAGTACAATGTATAACCACAAACAAGTTATATAATAAAAATTCAGTATTTACATACAACTTAACGCAGTGCAAATAACTTTAAACAATATTGTACATCTCCACAAACCTGTTGATGACTGAGGCCAGCTTGCTCTTAGCTAGCGGCTGAGACTTATAGTGGGGTGCCCCTAATGAGTCATATGCCACTCTGTTGTGAGTGCGCCTTGTTCGCTGACTTTGACAAAGTGCTTCTTCTGTGACTCCCTCTGGGGAGTAGCAATCGTGCGCGTGAGGCTCGGGCTCTCTCATAGGAGGTACAACAGTCTCAAAGTCTCTTAACAGTACAAAGCTTGGACTCCTGGGATCCAGAGGATGGCTTGTTGAAGTCACCGGTGTGGGTACATGTGGTACAGGCCCATTACCCGTTGCTCCTTCGGGAGGTGCCCCTTGATCTCTGTTTGCACTATGAGAAGGTCCTTCCATAGGATCCTCGTTTGGTTTAGTCACGGACTCCGAGTTCTCGTCGGACCCCTCTGGCTCACTGGCCAATACTACTGTCTCTATTTTGGGATCGTCGTCTCCCACTTGCGGTATAGGTAGAAGATGGTTACGTGCCAGACCTTTACCCTGCCATCCACGTCTCGTATGCGATAGACACAGGGAGGCCCGGCATCTGAGATTCCACTTCGAAGACCCTGTTGCGCCAGCGGTCGGCCAGCTTGTGCTTGCCGAGGATCCCTAAATTGCACAGGAGAATGGCATCTCCAGGCCGATGCTCCCAATGGTGGACCTTGTGTTCATACAGCCACTTGTTGCCTGCATTCAGATGGGCTGATGCTTTCTCCGCTAGCTGATAGGCACATTGTAGGCTGTCTTGAAACCGTTGTACGTACTTGTAGTGCATCCTTTTGGGTACCCCGTCGGTAGATACTCTCAGATGGATCTCCACAGGCAGTCGTGCCTCTCGCCCGCACATCAGGAAATATGGAGTGAATCCTGTGGATTCGTGTCTGGTGCAATTATAAGCGTGCAATAATGACTCCAGATGTTTGCTCCACTCTGTCTTCTGAGAGCCCTTTAGGGTGCCAAGCATGTCGAGTAGGGTTCGGTTGAGCCTCTCCGGCAGAGCATCTCCCTCCGGATGATAAGGAGAAGTTCTGGACTTGTCAATATTTAGCAGCTTCAGCAACTCTCGGATGAGTTTTCTTTCAAAGTCCTGTCCTTGATCCGAGTGTAGGCGATTCGGTAGCCCATAGTGTACGAAGTACCTTTCGCATAGTACCTTAGCCACCGGGAGGGCCTTCTGGTCTTTGGTGGGGAAGGCTTGGGTGTAGTGGTCTGTAATCATGAGAACATTCCTGATGCCCCTCGAATCTGGTTCAATGTATAGGAAATCCAAACATATGAGGTCTAAGGGACCAGAGCTCTTCAGATGGGCCATTGGAGCTGCTCTGGTAGGCAGTGTCTTCCTCTGTATACACAGCGAGCATTTGCGGCAATGGTGTTCTACCGATTCCCTCATCCGGGGCCAGAAGAACCGGTCAAGTATTAGGCCAAAGGTCTTGTCATCTCCCAGATGTCCATGGTCATCATGGAGAGATCATAGGATCATATACTGTAGGTTCCTGGGTAGAACCAGCTGCCTTCTATGTGGATGGTTGTGATATGGAACCACCCGATAGAGTAGACCCTTATCGATCTGGAACTTATCCCATTCCCACATTATAACGGCGACTGTCGGTGGGAGCACGTTTCACCAATGAAGGTTTATCTTGTTGGATGGCCTGGCTTATAGCTCCAGCCACTGGATCCTCTATCTGGTGTATCACCAGTTCTTTCCAGGTGTTGAAGGTATATTGGGTTATTATTCATGCCTTCTGGGCGACAATAGGCGGCAGGGAGTGCCTTGGATTGGCAGCCCAGCGAGTTGGCAACTGTCAACTCAGAGAACGCCACTTTGTCTTGCACTATCGCGGCCGTTGAGCACAATGCCCTAATCCCAGGTCCAGGGATTTCTTCCCAAGGGCCGTCATCGGATGTCTCACTCAGTCCAGGTCTTCTGGACAGGGCATCTGCTCTGATGTTTAGGGTCCCGGCTTGTACTTGAGTGAATTGGTAATTTGATAGTGCTACTAGCCACCTGTGACCGGTGGCATCCAGCCTGGCAGAGGTCAGGATATAGGTCAGCGGGTTGTTGTCGGTCCGTACCTCAAACAAGACTTCGTACAAGTAGTCATGGAGCTTGTCGACCACCGTCCACTTGAGTGCAAGGACCTCCAGCTTGTGGACAGGGTAGTTCTGCTCCGATGGTGTCAAGCTTCGATCACATTTAACACGGGCGGAGCCCAGCTGGGTACTTCTGATGGAGTACAGCTCCTAATCCACTGAAACTTGCGTCCACGTGTAAAATGTATGGCTGTTCGGGGTCGGCGTAAGCCAAGACGGGTGCTTCCGTGAGGCTCTTCTTTAGGCCAATGTACGCCTTTTCGCAGACGGACGTCCACTTGTCCCCGAAGGGTGTCCGAGCAGATGCTGCCTTCTGCCGAGGTTCCTCTGGGTAAATCTTCAGGAGATTGTTGAGGACCTTGGCTTTGCTGGAGTAGCCTTCTACGAATCGCCAGTAGTATTCGCAAAAGCCCTGGAAGGACCACAGCTCCATCAAGTTGTCTGGTCTGGGCCAGTTCACCTCAAATTCGACTTTAGCGGGGTCGGTGGGCACTATGTGACTCACGTAGGTGACTGACATACGGCAGAACCGGCATTTGTCCAGGGACAATTTCAGGCCTTTCTTGCCCAGTCTGTCTAGTACCTTCAGAAGATGTTCTTCATGCTCTTCCAGCATCTTACCGAACACGATAATGTCATCAAGGTAGACGAGGCACTTACAGGGATTCATATCCCCAATGGTCTTCTCCACAAGCCTCTGGAATGTCACTGGGGCACCACAAATGCCTTGAGGCATGTGGGTAAACTGGTAGAACCCGAGGGGACAGACAAACGCTGTCTTCTCCTGGTCTTCAGAGCTCATAGGTACCTGTTAGTACCCAGACCTCCGGTCCAGCATGCTGAACCACAGGCTTCCCGACAGCGTTTTGAGGATCTCCTCGATCCACGGCAGAGTGTACTGGTCTGGGAAGGTACAACTGTTCAGGGTCCGGTAGTCTACGCATAAGCGGACTGGCCCACTCTTTTTGCGTACCACCACAATCGGGACGTGTAGGGGCTACGGGATTCAGTCACGATGCCCACCGTCTCCATTTCTTTTTGGACATCCCTCACGTCCTCCACATATCTAGGAGCGATACATCTGGAATGCTCCCAGAGATGCCCCCCGATCCAAAAACAAGAAAACACTCCTGATCCACACGAGAACAAATTCTGGACCTGATACCATCTAACCCAAAACCTGGCACATTCTACATTCTCCCTAAAATTCACAAAGAGGGTAACCCTAGGTGCCCTATTATCTCTGGATCTGGCACACTGACTGAGAATATTTCTGGCTGGGTGGAAGGCATTCTAAAACGCACCCAGTTATATCCAGGTCACCACCGGCCTGCTAAACATACTTAATTGCATTGGCCCCCTCCAAACAGGAACACTACTAGCAACCATGGATGTAGAATTACTTTACACAAACATCCCCCACAAAGATGGGATTTCAGCCTGCAGATACTTTCTGGGACCGCAGGAGTCACTCACAGAGACAGTGACTAAATGCATCAAATTTATTCTGACCCATAACTACTTCACATTTGGAAATGACACATACCTCCAGACAACCGGGACAGTTATGGGCACTCTGATGGCGCCATAGTATGCCAATCTGTTCTGCGCAAAACTACTGCTGCGGCCAAGTTTATTCGAGCATTTGCCCGTTCTTGGCCGCAGCAGTAGCCTGGCGCGCGCCCGAGAGTGACGGGCGCGCGCTGAAGCAGCGGAAGAGCGCCCTCCGATCGGGGCGCTCTCCCTACCGCTGCCGGGTCCGCCGGGTCCCCCGGAACCCCCTGCCGCTGTCCCGCGATCGCGGGACACTAGGGCTCCCTCGGGGAGCCCCTGGACGCGCGATCAGGGGGCGCACGCTCCCGAAGACGCGTGACCGCGCGTCTATGACGTGCGGCACGCCGAGGGGCGGCCACTAGCAAGCCGGGAAATCTCCCGGCTTGCGGATCTGGCCGCAGTGTGATTAAGTGTGTCGGTAGTGTAGAAAGTGACTTTCTTTCCACCTGTCACTTGAAACTCCTTACATAGCTTCAGTACATCGATGACATCCTTCTGATTTGGACCTCTGGTGAACAGGAGCTCATTCAGTTCCATGAGAACTTCAATACGTTCCACCCGACTATCAACCTCAAACTCACCCATTCTCCGGACAAAGTATATTTCCTGGACACCACCATTACTATAAAGAACAACCAACTGCAGACTTCTGTATACCGCAAACCTACAGACAGAGCCAGCTATTTCAGGGACAACAGCTTGTACCCGACACACACTAAGCATGCAACCATCTACAGTAAAGCCATACGATACAACTGGATATGCTCTGACACAGCAGACAGAGGCCAGCGGATTACAGCCTTGAGATCGGATTTCATAAACTGTGACTATAACCACAGAATTGTAGACCAGCAAATCCACAAAGCCACCAGAATAACAAGAAGTGATCTCCTTGAATACAGACAGAAAGAGACAAGCGACAGGGTACCTTTAGTGGTCACATATAACCCACACCTAGAAGCCCTACGCAAGATCGCCAGGGAACTACAACCCATTCTCCAGGAAGATACAACACTGCAACAGGTCTTCCCTGAAATACCCTTATTATCATATTGACAACCTCATAATCTCAAGAAAATTATGACGAGGAGTAAAGTATTCAACAGTACAACTGAATGCAGGACAAGACCATGCCAGGACGCAAGATGCAAAACCTGTGCAATGCTCCACACAGCGTGCACAATGCAAATACCACACAGGAATCTGGAGTACAAAATCAGAGGAAGGTTCACCTGTTCCTCCAGCAATGTCGTGTACCAGCATGAGGTGCTGCTACAACATAGGCAAGACGGCACAGTAGCTAAATAAGAGAAGGAATCTGCATCACCACAGCATCACAAGTGGAATAAGAGACAGTCCTGTCGGCGAACATTTCTCTGACTCTGGCCATAAGATGAACGATCTGAAGGTGGCCATACTCAAAGGTAATCTTAGAACACCGAAAGAGAGATGGTTGCATGAATACAAATTTATTCAACAGTTCGCAACACTTAGCGGTGGCTTAAACTGAGACCGCAGCTTCATGAGTCACTACCCTGACACAAGAGAACACACTTCCCATGAGTGCTAAAGGCCATGTCTATACATACTGCGCTATAACACACAGCTGTCTCTTACACATACATATGCACAATGTAATTCTATCACTAAATACCAATAGGGACCACATAGTATCTACACACATTAATAGTAATTCAATGCCCTCTTACATTTCTACACCTACCCACACTATTGGTATACAGTTACAACACACACCTTTTGTAAAGTGCTGTATACACTGTGGACGCTTTATAAATGTATATTTACACACACAAAACACACACTAACATTCAGGGACCATTTAACACCTTAAGTCATAAATCGCATACTGCACAGGGGGGAGGGATAGGCTTCAGTCAGATGCATTCCAGGATGCTGGGGAGAGATGAGGTCAATAATCACCACAATGACATGTGCTGCAGAGTATAGGTATTCCCACAGCATAAAAATTCTCCACACTGCCAGTGTATGTCCGGAATATATGAGATAATAAATGGAGTGATTAAAGTCCAGTGACTAGACCCCTAGTGTGGGGGACGGGTTAGTGGTGATAACAAGAGAGGGATGACCGGGGGGGGGGGTCTCTCGACCGGCACTGGACCCCTTCAGTATAACTAGCCGCACATGAGACCAATCCTCCTGGGGTCACTCCGTGATAAATAAAGTCCACTTACTGCATCTGCATCTGGTGGGTCCGGATAAGCGTGCTCCTCGCTGCTCGTGATGCACAGAGGGGAAAACTTCTCACTGGAGGGAGAGAAGGGACAGCGGGCACTGCTAAGCATTCCAGGATACACTGTTTATAAGTGAAAACCTTTCTTGCTTTATCCATTGTAACACCGCCGGAAGAAGAGATCAGTGTATCTCGAAAAATTGCACAAATAAAAGCATTTAGTTAGCCACAGAACGGTTTCGTCGTCTATTTGTTTTTGATTATTGAGCTTGGCTAACACGGTACAGATATATATATATATATATTACAGTGTATATATATGTATATATATATATATTAGCATGGCATAAGCACACTAAATTAGTGAAATATCACTTAATGTCTAGTATATTACTGTCACATGCTTTGGAATTTTCTAGCGATATGTATTAAAGATATTAAGATATATCTACCACCATATAAAGTATATTCATTTAACAGGAGCTGTTTCTTTAGCCCTGATATAAATATAATACTAGCAAAACCATGCCATTTATTACTTTATAATGTTAATGCAAGGTATATAGTATGAAAAAAGGAGGCATGCGATGTGATGTGTGACATCGTAAAAGCTAATCCACCACAATAATTCCTGTCACCTAACTGCAGAACATTCAATTTATATCATATACATCAGTTCATTTAATATTCATCCAAATAGATCTAACTGTAATTAATCGAAGTTGTATTCATGAGCCTATCTTGTGTGGAGGAAGAAAATTGGTTCAATACCATCACAAATTGGATTCTACTGAGAGTATGACTCTGATGCAGTACAACTTAATATATTGATCACTAAATCAATAAAATATTAAACTATTTGCTGCCAGAAGAGGCTGCAACATATTGCATTGCAGGCTTTTTCATTTGCCGAAGGGATTATTGATCTTTATTGCATTTCTAACTTTTTTCTGACTTTTCGTTGTCATCGCTAACAAAAAAGTATAAGGAAGATATCACAAATAAATAAGCAGGGCACAGATTATGAGCCAGCAGTACAAATATGTTAAGGAAGGAGGCATGTATATATGTCTTTATTTATATAACGCCATTAATGTACATAGCGCTTCACAGCAGTAATACATGTGACAATCATGTAAATAACAATACAAAGAACAGGTCATGGGAATAAGTGCTTCAGACATAAAAGTAACATTTCAGCCCTGTAAACGATTGAAATATAGAAGATAGGAGGCATGTGAATACAATCATAAAGTAGTAGAGACTATTGTTGATGAAAGGTCCATATGGGACCTGAAACGTTGTTATTCCACTGTTCTTGGCTGTCACATTAAATGGAGAACTTCATTATGAACTTGTGAGTAGAGCTCTACTTTCTATCTCTGTCTTTGAGGAGACCTGCACCTGTTGAAAGTTGCAATAGGTCAGTGACTTTGCATTTAGAGCATGGGTGACAACTCTTAAGGTATTTCTGGCCTGTCTTATTTAAGAGGAGGGATTGTGGGTCCTGGGAGATTGTCATACCTGTCCAATTTTTTAATAAAGAAAATATTATTTTCCCGAGAGATTTTATTTTAGGGCATTCCCACATCTATGTATAAAGGTTTCTCTATGTAACCCTGGTGCCCCCGTAATCCATTTTACCTCCGCTGCAGTGGCGGATGTGTCCGGCGGGTGCTGGGAAAGTTGCGGGGGCGTGAGGTGCCAGCGGTAGCTAGGTGTGGCGATCGGATCGCCGGCGGCTCCTGTTGCAGGGCGCTGCCATGTTGGATATGGCCGCGCATGCGCACAGGAGTGCAACAGCGGCGGCCAGTGTAGGGAAGGGCTCCCTGCAGTCAGGTGGCACACAGCAGCCAATAGGGCACAAGGATTCCCCTGTCAGGGAATAGATACATTTTGCATGTTGCAAGCCACACCAGTCGGAGCTTGGACAAGGAAAGGGTAGGTTGGGTTTGCAAGGGTCTGTGGCTCCTGCACTAAGCAAGAAACCCCCCTATTAGGCCCCACATAGGCCCCGACTCCCCTCAGCTTGTGGTTGCTGCAGGGACAGGCCCATAGATAGGGACACTGCCCTGTAGTAACAGAGTGAGGGACACAGACAGGACACGGTGGTCTCCTGTTCACAGGTGATCTGGGACCACACACCTGCACCAAAGAAACACTGCATACGGTGGTACCATCCATGTGGGACCCATCCAACATAGAGGCGGAGGCTGCGCGGTTATCGTTACTGGATCCGTGGATCCCATCAGCATCACTGCGCGCCCGGGTGTGGACACACCGACAGGTACCTTTTATCCAGCAAGTGCACCAACTCAACACTTTAGTGGGGGCAGCGCTGTCTCACATATTTGGGTGTGTTTGGTCTTCGGGACACTGGGAAGGTTCGGTGTCCAAGAGCACCTTGGGGACAGTATACCCTATGGGGTGTGGACACGGTGTTGGGAATGCGGTGAGGGGTTACAGCTGTGTGAAGCCTGGTGGGTACATTATTTATCGTCATATAGTAAACTTTTCCTGCGTGACCCAGTGTGTACTCTTTATTATGTGTCCTGTAATGGGTAATTCCACACAGTAGAATCCATTGCAGGTGGAGCCGCTGAAGAACACCGTACCAGTACACACCCCAGGCTCCCTGCAGCGGAGGCTCAGACCTCCTGTGAGCCACAGGTATTGCACAACACACACTGTAGCCACACATCCTCCAAGGGGGTGGGGAAAAGTGTGTTACATTTGGAGGCGCTGCTGAGAGCTCAGACCTGGAGTGCCCTACTCAGCAGTTCAAATTTGTGAAACCCTCAGACCACCATGTTTCTGCCCTCTAAGCAACAGGTCCATGACTGGGCCTTAGAGCATCGTTTGCTCCCGCTACACATGCCATACTGCTGGTAACTGACCATGAGATATGCTAGGGAAAATGCACTTCAGACCTTACAAGCCCCAGAGGGCTACCCCTTCATATATTCTGATTTACCAGGGATCCGAGAAATGTTCATCTCAAGACCCCCCTCAGCGGTCCTTTCCCAAACCAAAACGCCCCCTGGGATGGCCATCTACTGCCTCAGTCTCAAGTACTCCCAACCGAGTAGACACACTCTTATCATGAGCAACCTTCACCCCGAGCACACTACAGGGGGCCACCAGCTGGCCGAGAGCCCCTCACCTACACCTCCACCTACCCCAGGCCATAGTTCCAGGACTGTAAGTGATAGTCGCTTGGCACGTGGTGGCTCCAGCTTAGGTGTAACTCTACCCCAAGCATGTCAAACTCAAATGCTAACAAGGGCCAAATAAACAAGGTTTAAGTCTAGGTGGGCCGCAAAAAAAAACAACTTACATTTTCATAGAAACGTAGGTTTATTTCGAAAAGTTGTGTGTGTGTGTGTGTTGACCTCACTAACCGAACCAAAAAAAAAGTGAATGACTTCTGAACACATTAACCAGTGTCAGGATGCCCCCTCTTAACAATTTCCAAAGCAGCAATCCCACCTGGGATCTTACCTGATCCGCAGTCCCTCTAGGTACTATACTGGAGGGGAGGTGTTCTCTACCTGTCTTCCGATGTCTCCCGTGTGAAACTTGAGTCAGATCTGGAAGAAAGCAGAATAGGTTATTTCGGTGTAGGTATAGTGCAGTTAAGATAAAACAGAGAGAGTGGGTGAGGGTGACAAACAGAGGGTGGGAGAGAGAGGGTGGGTGGGAGAGAGGGTGGGAGAGAGAGAGAGGGTGGGAGAGAGGGTGGGAGAGAGAGAGAGAGGGTGGGAGAGAGAGAGGGTGGGAGAGAGAGAGAGGGTGGGAGAGAGAGAGAGGGAGAGGGTGGGAGAGGAGAGGGAGGGAGAGAGAGAGGGAGAGAGAGAGAGGGTGGGAGAGAGAGAGAGTGGGAGAGAGAGAGAGGGGGTGGGAGAGAGAGAGGGTGGGAGAGAGAGAGAGAGGGTGGGAGAGAGAGAGAGAGTGGGAGAGAGAGAGAGAGGGTGGGAGAGAGAGAGAGAGAGAGAGGGTGGGAGAGAGAGAGAGAGAGGGTGGGAGAGAGAGAGAGAGGGTGGGAGAGAGAGAGAGAGAGAGGGTGGGAGAGAGAGGGTGGGAGAGAGAGGGTGGGAGAGAGAGAGAGTGGGAGAGAGAGGGTGGGAGGGAGAGGGTGGGAGAGAGAGAGAGAGGGTGGGAGAGAGAGAGAGAGAGGGTGGGAGAGAGAGAGGGTGGGAGAGAGAGAGAGAGAGGGTGGGGAGAGGGAGAGGGTGGGAGAGGGAGAGAGAGAGAGGGTGGGGGAGAGAGAGAGAGGGTGGGGGAGAGAGAGAGAGGTTGGGGGAGAGAGAGAGAGGGTGGGGGAGAGGAGAGAGGGTGGGGGAGAGGGAGAGGGTGGGGGAGAGGGAGAGGGTGGGGGAGAGGGAGCGGGTGGGGGAGAGGGAGAGGGTGGGGGAGAGAGAGAGAGGGTGGGGGAGAGGGAGAGGGTGGGGAGAGGGAGAGAGAGAGAGGGTGGGG
>NC_134485.1:407133465-407165945 GCF_040206685.1 Ascaphus truei | reverse complement strand
GGGGAGAGGGAGAGAGAGGGTGGGGGAGAGGGAGAGAGAGAGGGTGGTGGAGAGAGAGAGAGGGTGGTGGAGAGGGAGAGAGAATACATTTAAAAAATAGCCCCACCTCCCCAATACATTTAAAAAATAGCCCCACCTCCCCGAATACATTTAAAAAATAGCCCCACCTCCCCAATACATTTAAAAAATAGCCCCACCTCCCCAATACATTTAAAAAATAGCTCCACCTCCCCAATACATATAAAAAATACCCCCACCTCCCCCCATCATCATGATCTCATCTCCCCAGACTGGCCCCCATGCCCCATCATTGTATTCCCCACCCCCTGCCTCCCATCTTTATCTGCCAGGCTGGCCCCCATGCCCCATCATCATATTCCCCACCCCCTGCCTCCCATCTTTATCTGCCCAGGCTGGGCCCCATGCCCCATCATCATATTCCCCCCCCCCCCCCATGCCCCATCATCATATTCTCCCCCCATGCCCCATCATCATATTTCCCCCCCCCCCCCATCATCATATTCCCCCCCCCCATGCCCCATCATCATATTCCCCCCCCCATCATCATATTCCCCCCCCCACCCATGCCCCATCATCATATTCCCCCCCCATGCCCCATCATCATATCCCCCCCCCCATGCCTCATCATCATATCCCCCACCCATGCCCCATCATCATATTCCCCCCCCCCCATGCCCCATCATCATATCCCCCCCCATGCCCCATCATCATATCCCCCCCATGCCCCATCATCATATCCCCCCCATGCCCCATCATCATACCCCCCCCATGCCCCATCATCATATCCCCCCCCCATGCCCCATCATCATATCCCCCCCCCCATGCCCCATCATCATATCCCCCCCCCATGCCCCATCATCATCTCCCCCCCATGCCCCATCATCATCTCCCCCCCATGCCCCATCATCCTCTCCCCCCCCCATGCCCCATCATCATATCCTCCCCCCATGCCCCATCATCCTCTCCCCCCCCCCCATGCCCCATCATCCTCTCCCCCCCATGCCCCATCATCCTCTCCCCCCCCATGCCCCATCATCCTCTCCCCCCCCCATGCCCCATCATCCTCTCCCCCCCCATGCCCCATCATCCTCTCCCCCCCCCATGCCCCATCATCCTCTCCCCCCCCCATGCCCCATCATCCTCCCCCCCCCCATGCCCCATCATCCTCTCCCCCCCCATGCCCCATCATCCTCTCCCCCCCCCCCCATGCCCCATCATCCTCTCCCCCTTACCTTATTCCAGGCAGGAGGCAGTCTCACAGACGTCTTTTGCAGCTATCTCAGCTGTTGGCTCCGCCCCCGCTGTCCTCCCACACACGGCATGTGTGCAGGATGACTGCGCCCGGCCACCGTCCGACTCCAGTCCCAGCAGGCCAGCTTTTCCTTCCCTGGAAAAGGTCTGTGAGTGGTATCTGGTTATGGAGCACAGAGACACACAGAGACACACAGAGACACACAGAGACACACAGAGACACACAGAGACACACAGAGACACACAGAGACACACAGAGACACACAGAGACACACCATTCAAGGAAAATGCAGTCTCTCCGCCGGGGTTTTGACTCCGCCCCCGTGTCCTCCCACACACGGCACGAGTGCAGATTGACTGCTCCCGGCCACCGTATGCCTCCAGCCCCTGCAGGACAGATTTTACTTCCGCCCGTGCTGCTCGCTTCCCCTACACCCGCACTCGCTTCTCCCGCGGCCAAAACTTTTAACTTTTAACCACGCGCTCGCCGACACACACGACAGACAGACGCGCTGGTTGTGAGCGGGCCGCAAAAATATCCGTTGCGGGCCGCATGCGGCCCGCGGGCCGCATGTTTGGCATGCCTGCTCTACCCCAACTAGTTGATGCTCTAACAATGTCCTCCCAGGCTCAGAATTACAGAAAGCTCAAGGCCTTCTCTGGTATAGTGCCAACGCCCTTAGGAGAAGAAGGGTTTGAGACTTGGAGGGAACACGCTCTCCAAGTGATAGACTGGTCGTGTTCTGAAGCCGTTAAGTGACAGAGGTTGGTTGAGTGTCTCCGACCCCCGGCCGCACAATTGGTACGAACGCATCGGGACACAGAAGGAGAAGTCCCTGCTCGCGAGTTGGTGGAACTGATGACCCAGTCCTACATGAGCGAAGATGACGAGGATGAGCTCATGGCCCAGTTCAAGGCTCTCCGCCAGAAGGAGGTGGAGGAATTGTCCGCCTTCCCCACAGGCTCCAGCTATCCTTGGGGTCACTACTTGCCAAGGGAATTATTTCAGCTACAGAAATAGACTGGTACTAGTTCAAGCAACTATTGAAGTGATCACAACCTTCCCACCCAATAGCCCTGGTGATGCGAGCCGCTGCAGCCACCCCAGTGCCTCCCAGCTACATGGACTTAATGCAACATGTCAGGAAGCACGAAGTCCAGCTGCACTTCCATGACCCTAAGAAGGCTAAAGGACTTCTCAAGGTGAACCCAAGGGAGCATCCGCTCCAAAGGTTAAGGAGCCCTATAGTATAGAGGAGGACTCTCAATCAAACTCCAAACCGTCCGAGAGAGTATCTCCTACCTATAGAGGTCGCACTGCTCCCGGGGACCTCATCTGTTATAGATATGGTCCGAAGGGACACTTCTCCTACGAATGCCCCGAGAAAGAACAAAAAAACTCCAATTAAGAATTCCCACTCTAACGTAATAATTTGCAGGGTTTACACGGCCGAATCCCATGCCCCATCAGATGAGACCACTTCCCCGCCTTCTGATGACCCTCCTGAGCAAAGCCCCAATGATGGAACCCCACCATTGGACGCTTACAGTCAGGTAGGACCAGCCGCTATCATATGCGTTGATATGGACGGTGTATATTCATCAGCGTTGTTGGATACTGGGTCGCAAGTGTATCGAGGATTCTATAATCAACACCTTACCCACCGTCCCTTGCAGTCGGCGGAGCATATGAAAGTGAGGGGGCTGAGTAATGAGGACTACCCTATTGACGGGATTGTGAATGTTCGTCTGGAGATAATTCAGTTGAACACAAGCAAATCCCACCCTATGGATGTGGAGGCCCCAGTGTGTCCCGAGCCCCAAGAGCAGCCCAAGTACCCGATTATTTTGGGAACTAACACTGATATAGTACGGACAATAATCAGGGCCTACCTACAGATGCAGCGGCCATTATTTTAACAAATCACTGCGCCGTTTTCGTGTGCGCTGCTGTACTCCACGCAGCATGAACATGGCCAATCGCCTCAGGCACCCATGTTTATCGCGGTTTCTTTGTTTGAATTTCATGGATTGTGTGCAATTAAATGCAATGCAATGAAATGAATCAATTGTAATGTGTACAGTACAGTGATACTGTGATACTGTGCTACTGTGTCAATTTCAGGTGTTTAAAAGCCAGAACACTAAAATGCCATTGCCTGCACTCGCGTCTAAAGGCGGTACTGTTGGAAGAAATCCCGCGCCATGACATGGGTATTCCGAAGTATACACCACGTGATTTGTTAAAATAATAGCCGCTGCATCTGTACAAGAAGTTGGTGAACTGCCTCTGAGTAACCTAAACCTCGGTCCCATCCTGTTGGAAGAGTGTTGCAAGATATCTTCTTTAGACCATCATGGAGATCTCTTCAACCGGCGAGCAGGGCTAACAGAAATTCGACCAGGGGGAGTGAAGCGCATGGCCGCATTGTGCTGCTAACCTGATCGGGACAAGACCGATCACCTCTTCTCTCTGGAAAGCCCGACGGAGGAAGATGCCAAGCGAGGCTACAAGTTAATAACAGAAGTACAGGAATGGATTTCTGAGATCCCTCACCAAATTTACGTATTTGTCCAAAATATCTCTCCGTACCCCATGGTTTTCGATCAAGGACGAAAATTGAGCTGTATATACCCCGTCACCCTAGTGGAGACAATGCCTCAGGCAAATGCTGCCGTGGTGTTCGAGCAGCCAGTCGAGCTGACATTCAACTTTGGAGACTCAACCCTACCAGCCGAGTGGAGAGATCAGTTAGTGGCCAAATTGGAAGAACACCGGGCTGTGTTCTCCACGAGCGAGATGGATGTGGGTTGCAGTCGCAGCGCCAAGCACACCATCAGGCTGAGTGACACTACCCCCTTCCGAGAACGTTTTCGTTGCATCGCCCCTCGGGATGTGGACGATGTAAGAGACGTCTTGCACGAGATGGAGACAGCAGGGATTGTGACCGAATCTTAGAGTCCCTACGCCTCGCCCATCGTGGTGGTGAGAAAGAAGAATGGATCTGTAAGATTGGGTGTCGACTACCAGGCACTGAACAACAATACCCTCTCTAAAAGTGTATCTGACATCAGATGCATTGAAGGTACTCCAATCCTCTCTAATAGCGCGTCTGAGTTCAGATGCATTGTAAGGAACCCCAACCCTCTCTAAAAGTGTGTCTGAGTGTTGCATTGTAAATTCTTCTGTATTTGGTTCAATTTTCAAATTACTTAAATTGCAGGGAAACCTTAAGGCAGCGGTGTGCAAAGTGGGGGGCGCGACCAAGACTGACTGTGGGGGGCCAAAAAAGGAATAATCCAGTGCACAGCCAAATAGAGTGGGTCCCAAACCAGATGAATAAAAAAATTATCTTTATTGGTCCATGTTAAAAAACGGATGTAAGTACTAGCCCCAGTAGTCTATATCTGTGTCTATATCATCATATTAATCCTATGAAGGACAAGAAACTAGCGTTGGAGCGCATGAATCACTGATTTGTTCTATTGACTGCGGGGGGCGCTGGATTTACAGAGGCCAAGCACGCTTCCTGAAGGCACTTAAATTACATGCCGGGGGAGCTGCAGGGCCTCTGTAAACCAGACTTACCGTGGCTCGTGGCTTCTTAGGCGACATTTGGTCATGTGACGTCACGTTGCTATGGCAACGTGACGTCATGCCGCTGGAGCCGAGGTAAGCGGGGGTGGGAAGGGGCGCAGAGAGGGGACCGGCAGTGGGGCGCAGGGAAAAAAGTTTGCGCACACCTGCCTTAAGGGATGCCCAGGGAAGCTAAGGGTTCCTCGGAACCCCTGTTGAAAAACAGTGCACAAGAGCTTAAATCCAAACCTTATCAAGGAGTAGGAGCTCTGCCAAAGACCACTTTCAAGGCAAAGAGTCACTGTTATAAAGTAGCTTCCACCACATTTTGAAGCCGTATCGAGGTATCGATCTCACACAAAGCGCAAGTGAGTTTAAAAACATATCACATTCCGCATGTTTATTTAATTATTTTGGGGTAATACTCGCTGGTGACTGGTGTGAGGGACTACATTGAGAATCGTTGCTGTGAACTACTTGGGATTCGTGGATTCAGCCAGACGACCGAGGGTTAAAGCACAGATTATATCCACTGCACTTAACCCCTGTGCATGCTGTAAATCGGCATTTCAAAACTGTATCGGAGTTTTTTTCTGCTGACAGTGATTACTGCCCAATGGTCTGTTTTCTCTGTTTTAAATCATAGGAGACTCACCTCTGAAAGGACACACCAGGATCCGTTTTTCCTTGTTTGGCTATGGACTATTTCATGGACACTTGGGACTGGTAATACAGTATCTTTTTGCACCGGAGATCTACTTAGGATGTGTATCCGTTGTTGTAACAAGTTTGGGAAAACATGTATATCATTTCCCCTTGGCTGCCATTCCTATTAAGAGTTTTACATCACTCCAGGGAATCATCACTGTATGGATATTTTCACTTTATTAGTGGTTAATATTATTCATTGTATGCACATTCATCGCAAATACTAGTGCAGAAGGCACACTTAGCTCACAGTTTTTTTAGGTTGAAGCGCTTTTTGGTATGCAATTTAGATATTGGTGTTGTTGAGACAAGGCAGATGCCTGCAAGATCTGAGAGCACTAACTTGCAGGGTCAACAATAATCCAATTGGAGCAGGGTAAGGTGATGTTCCTAAAACTAAGGCAACTTGGACAGACCCCTATAATCGGGAACCACTACCACCCCACCACATCCACCGCCACCCCCTCCTCCCCCACTCTCTCTTCCCCTCCCCCTCTTCCTTCCTCCTGACTCTCGTTTCTCGTATCAAACAGGACTCAACCTACCAATAAAACTCAAAAGGTTTACCAAGCAACTACCCACATCAGTGGATTAACAACTACTGTCAAAATAGCACAACTAAAGAAAGATGCCAAAAGCGTTATAAGTGAAATAACTGTTAAACTGTGCTATGTAATATGTACTTTGTACCCTTCTAATAAAAAAGATTGAAACAAAAAAAAAATACGGTAGAGAGAAAATGTAGAGGTAGTTGAAAAGTACAGTAATTATAATGAAAAAGATGAGCGGTAAGATACATGAAAGCCTCAATAGATTATACTTCTTTATTGTCTGATTTCTCTGAAAATGGTGTGTGTGGAGGGGTGGGCAGATTTTGGTCTGAATATTAAGCACCCCATTTCTGAATCCTCTCTGCACAGTAAGCATTTTAAAATATTTATTTGCATATATAATTGATAATGATTCTTATTAGTCATTATGTTTTAACTCGTTAAGTACCACAGGAGCCTACAACGCACTGTGCAAAAGGGATTAACCGTGGACTGAAATTAAATATTGAATATATGGAGCTCTCTCATTACATCTCCCAGGTGTATGATTCAGCTACACAGTTTTGAACTGCATCTGAGAATTATGGAAGTCATAACACTAGGAAGAATCTACAACAATCAGACCATGCTGTGTGTGTTTACAATCTGCTCACAAACTGAAATATGAGTATTTGGTGATTTTGTAGATGATGGACTGATGTCTAGTTTAAGTAAGAAGTTAAACCCTGAACATTATAACTTTGAAACATACAATTTGACAGCAGATTAGAAGCACTAGAACCTACATAGTCTGACAGTTCCTCTGTCTGATATTAAAGCTCAGACCCTATTAGATACTTGTGTAAGGATGTGCATATATATCTAAAGGTTCCGCGCTGTCAATCACAAAGGCAGCGCCATATTATTCCTTCTGTCAGCAAGGTCACTGTGTACAAGTTGGGTTGCGCATGCGCGAGAGAAGCGCGCGAAGGGCAACCAATCTGTGGAGACTTTGGGGGTTTGAACTCTGAACTCCGAACTGCGAGAGAGTCAGCTGAGGCTGAGGACCAATCGGGTGCGAGACTCTGGATAGAGGAACCGGATGCGTGTGGGCGGTGGGTCAGAGCAGAGAGGGAGGTGAAGGAGGAGGTTGGCGGAACCTCGTGTGCGCGAGCGGAGGGTCAGTGACCCGTCCGCTTAGGTGAAAGGTATTCCCCCGGCCCGAGGAGTATTCCCCTGTCATCGTAGGGTGCTGTTTTGTAAGGACGGCCCTAGTTGGTAGGGACATTTCCCATTAGTGTGGTTTGGCTGCGGAGCTGCGGCCGCCATCTTGGATTGGATACAGACGGCGCTGCAGCAAGGAGTGACGGCGAAAGGCTGGAGCAACGCTAGGACCCTGCGTGGAGTGTGATGGTCATCGCAGTGACCGGAAGGTATCATTGTCTACAAGTGCACCTACACCGGTCACCAGGCGCTGATCCCGCCTCCCACTAACTAATTGGGCCAACTGTGCAAATCCTATGGTACCATACCTATACTGGTTATAAGACATACTCCTAGGGAGAGTGGCAGAGCCACCTATGTACAGGACATTACCCCTAATAAGGTGTGGCCGAGCCACGGTGTGTGTGTGTAAGGTTATATGTTTATTCTGCAGATCATTTGTTCTTTATGCATGATATATAAAAGGTTGCTGTTGCATAATGCTGTTGTGATGTTCTTGCTCAGGGTATAATCTCTATCATGGGGATCCTGGGCAAGTGGAGGCGCTGCACCGCGATTAATAAAGGTATGACCCCAGGCTCCCAAATAGCGGAGGCTCAGAGCTCCTGAGGACACAGGTACATGCACCACAGTAGTTCCTTATTGCAGGCGTTCACAAAAAGGGCTACATTTGGAGGCGCTGCTGAGATCTTAGACCTGGGGTGCCCCCACATTTTTTTGTATCTATTGTGCAACCAACCCACATCATGTCGGTGCCCTCGGCGCTCGAGGTGCGCAAGTGGGCCCAACGGCGCGGGATTCCCTTGAACCGTGTTTTCGCGCTGGGCCATGTCCCCGCCATGATCTCGTTAGGCACAGTGACCGAGCAGGTCCGAAAGCTCCCTCTCCAGGACAATGCCCAAGTACAAGACCATTTTTATGACCGTGACCAGACCTGGCGCCGGATCTTGTATGCCACTGAACAAGATATATGCCCCGAGGCTTTGCCCCGTATACTGCTGCTGCCCGAGGCCCCGGGGGTGCGCTGTCCCATAGTCCAGGCGGACACCCCTGTGCCCCTGGCCACTTCCACCCCCCGGAGAGAGTATTCCCCCACCGTTGGCGCCGCGACGGGAGGCCCCGACCACTCCCCTGACCGTGGCCTGCACCCTCGCTGGCCCGCAGCCCTGAGCCTAAGCTCCTCATCTACCCCGTCCGGCCTGCGGGCTGGCCTCAACCGACTTAGCCTATCAAGATTGGACGCTCACCCTGCCGTTGGGGATAGCTTACCGGGAGACACCTCTTTTCCCGCCCTAGCCGCCGCTATCCACAATACCACCCAGTCGCTCCAGTACAGGAAGTTAAAGGCCTTCTCCGGTGAGAAACCCACGCCCCAAGGGGAAGTAGGGATAGAGGACTGGTTGGATCATACCGAACAGGTACTGCCTGAATGGACCTGCACGGACGCGGTCCGCAGACAGCGCATCGTCGAGTGCTTACGGCCCCCCGCGTCCCACATGGTGCACTACTACCGTGATGACAACCCGGAAGCTGATGCAGCAGATCTCATCTACTGCCTAACCAAGGCGTATGGAGCTCCGGTGGACATGTACACTTTGATGTCAAAATTTCATGCGTTAGCCCAAAAGGAAGGGGAAATGGTATCCGATTTTCTCAGGCGACTACACCTGGATCTTTGGAATATGGTGAGGAAAGGCGTGTTGCCAAGGAAAGAAGCCAACGGAATACGTACCACTCAGTTGCTGAGGGGCCTCCTACCCCTACACCCCGTGTCGGTGCGGGTCAGTAGCTGCATAACGCCCGGACAAGCCCTGTCGTTTCACGACTTAATGGATCGGGTCCAAGCGCACGAGATGGTGTTGTTAGGGCGTGACTTAGCCACCGGGAAGAAGCCACCGCCCGGGGGTAAAGAAGCCAAGAAAGTGGACCCAAAGCCCGACGTGCCCGAACCTGGGGATCCCGATTCCGAGGATGTCCCTACCCCAGTGACACCCAGACCTCGTCCCTCGACTGGGCGAAGCCCCCCAACCAGGAGAGACGAAGCTTACCTCAGCCAAATGCAGTGTTACGCATGTGGAAAGATGGGACATTTACGGGCCCACTGCCCCACCTCGCGGAGGACGTCGTCCCGACCGGCGCAATCGATGCCGTGCCAACCCCTGGAGGATGAAAAGGTGTTGCCGCCCTCTCAGAGCTCCCGAATTGGCCCCGCCTCCATTGTTCGCGTAGTTATCGAAGGCATCTACGCCGCCGCATTGTTGGATACGGGTTCTCAAGTAACCATCGTATACCGGCCCTTCTACGACCAACATCTCCACCGACTGCCGTTGTTATCTGCGGATGCCCTGCGACTACGGGGATTGAGCCATGAAGATTACCCCATAGACGGAGTAGTAACGGTGCAGTTAGATATTCTCCAGCTGAATACTGGTAAACATCACCCCATGGAAGTGGAGGCCTTAGTGTGCCCCGAACCTCAGGACCACCCCAGCGCCCCAATCATCTTGGGGACCAACGCTGACATTGTGCGCGCGGTGTTCCGCCAGTTTTTGCAAGAAGCGGGAGAAGCCCCACTGCTGGCCTTAGCGGCCTGTCCCGCCCTCCAAGAGGTCTGCGGTAGAATTGCGGCTGAAGAAGAGTATGGCGTCCTTTACAGTCAAGAATGGGGACTGACTCAAATTCCCCCGGGGGAAGGACGAATGATGGTCGCCGCTTGTGACTACCCCCGACGACGGTTGGAGGATCAACTCTTCACCGTGGAAAGTGTGGCCCAGGACGAACAACGTTTGGGATACAAAGTACTAGCCTCTGTCAAGGAATGGCCCGGGAAGATTCCGAGGCGCACCTGGGTGTACGTGCAGAATATATCCCCGTACCCCATGACTATCGACAGGCGGCAGACGCTGGGAAGGATATACCCTGTAACTCCCGAGGAGAAGGTTTCGACGGGACCATCTAGGTGCCCACCTACTACCGTCGAGTCAGTGTTGGAATTTGACTTCGGCGACTCGCCACTCCCGGATGTATGGAGGAAGAGGCTGCTGAACGAGCTACACGACCGAAGGAGTGTGTTCTCCACTGGTGATATGGATGTGGGTTGCAGTCGCAGCGCCCACCATACCATCCGAATGAGCGATGCTACCCCCTTCCGGGAGCGCTCCCGCCGGCTTGCCCCCAGGGATGTTGACGAAGTGAGGGGATTAATCGACGAGATGAAAACGGCTGGCATCGTGCAGGAATCTCGGAGCCCTTACGCCTCACCCATTGTGGTAGTCCGCAAGAAGAACGGGACGGTCCGTCTATGTGTGGATTACAGAACTCTGAATACCCGTACTATTCCCGATCAGTACACACTGCCCCGAATCGAGGACCTCCTGAACGCTCTGACGGGAAGCAAATGGTTCAGTGTGCTCGACCTCAGGTCCGGATATTATCAAGTGCCCATGGGCCAGGAAGACCAAGAAAAAACGGCCTTCATCTGTCCATTAGGGTTTTACCAATTTACCCGCATGCCGCAAGGGATCTGCGGTGCCCCGGCCACGTTCCAGAGACTAATGGAAAAAACCCTCGGAGACCTTAACCCGCGAGAGTGCTTAGTGTACCTGGACGACATTATCGTGTTCGGGCGGACTCTAGAGGAGCACTCCGAGAGACTGATGAAGGTGCTGGATAGACTTCAGGGGGAGGGTCTAAAACTGTCGCTGGACAAATGCAAATTCTGTCGGTCCTCTGTGACGTATGTGGGTCATATTGTATCGGCTGATGGGGTATCCACCGACCCAGGGAAAATAGAGGCGGTGGTGAATTGGCCTAGACCTCAAAATGTTCAAGAGTTACGGTCCTTCTTGGGGTTTTGTGGCTATTATCGGCGGTTCGTAGAGAGCTATTCCAGCAAGGCCAAGCGACTGAATGATCTTCTAAAGGTGTATCCGGGAGAAACCGGGAGAAAAGGAATCTCGGCGCAGACACCCTTTGGGAAGACATGGACTCCAGAATGTGAACAGGCCTTCAAGAACTTAAAGGCCAGCCTCACTCAGGCTCCCGTCTTGGCCTACGCGGACCCCGACAGAGACTATGTTCTACATGTCGATGCTAGCCTTAGCGGATTAGGAGCGGTTTTGCATCAGAAGTATGAGACCGGGCTGCGTCCGGTGGCCTATGCGAGCCGAAGCTTAACCCCTAGCGAGCAGAATTACCCGGTCCATAAACTGGAATTCTTGGCGCTAAAATGGGCTGTGGTAGATAAGCTGCATGACTACCTATATGGGGTACAGTTCGAAGTACGCACGGATAACAATCCCATGACCTATATCAATACGTCTGCCAAATTGGACGCCACAGGACATCGTTGGTTAGCTGCTCTAGCCAATTACAGGTTCAACCTTAAATACAAACCCGGACCCACCAACATAGGTGCTGACGCCCTGTCTCGTCGACCTGGCCTTCAATCCACCCCTGATGAGGAAGTTTGGGAAGAGATACCGGGTCCCGGGATTCGTGCCCTCTGCTCCGTGGCTGCGGTAGTCGACGACCACGTGGCATTCTCGGAATTACGGGTTGTTGACTCGTTGGGATGTCATTCGCGGGCTATTCCTCGGGCCTATCAGGGTCGAGAAGGGATGAATATCACTGACGATAATATCATCTCGTGGAGGGATCTAGTGCATTATCAAACACAAGACCCCATAGTGGAGCTAGCACGTCAAGCGGTACAACAAGATAACCCTTCTATACTGAAGCGAGCCCCCAAAGACTTGGTGAAACTCCTGTCAAATGAGTTTGGGAAGTTCGAAATGGACAATTGTTTGTTATATCGGGTGATACCTTATCATAACCATCCCGATCGGCGTCAGCTGTTTTTGCCGGAACGTTTGAGAACCCTAGTCCTCCGGGCCCTTCACGATGACCATGGTCACCTGGGCATTGACAAGACATTTGGGCTACTACAGGATAGGTTCTATTGGCCGAGAATGAGGGAGTCCGTGGAGCAACATTGTCGGAGGTGTAATCGCTGTTTACAACGAAAGACACTGCCCACCAGGGCGGCTCCTATGGCACACTTGAAAAGCTCGGGTCCAATGGATTTGGTGTGTATGGATTTTCTCTGTATCGAGCCCGACAATCGGGGAGTTAGTAATGTTCTAGTGATCACTGACCACTACACTAGGTACGCCCAAGCGTTCCCTACGAAAGACCAGAAGGCCGTAACGGTGGCCCGAGTACTATGGGAGAAATATTTCATTCACTATGGGTTGCCGAATCGTCTTCACTCTGATCAGGGCAGAGACTTTGAGAGTACACTGATACGGGAGTTGCTCACACTACTGAACATTGCCAAGTTGCGTACTACCCCGTACCACCCCGAAGGGGATGCTTTGCCTGAACGGTTCAATCGCACTTTGTTAGATATGTTAGGAACTCTGACGAGCCCGCAAAAGACGGAGTGGAGTAAACACGTCGAGGCATTGGTACATGCGTATAATTGTACCCGACATGAGTCCACTGGGTATACCCCGTATTTTTTGATGTTCGGAAGAGAAGCCCGGTTACCGGTGGATGTGCGCCTGCGGATATCTACCGATGGGGTATCCAATAGGACGCATTTCCGATATGTCCAGCGACTAAGGGACAGTTTACAGTTGGCCTATAAATTGGCTGAACGGACGACTGCGCAACTGAATGCGGGAAATAAAAGGCGCTACGATCACAAAGTACGTCATAAGGAAATTCACCCCGGAGATGCGGTCCTCTTACGCAACTTAGGTGTTCCTGGGAAGCATAAATTGGCAGACCGGTGGCGGGAGGGTGTGTATGAGGTGGAGTCACAAATGCCTGGTCTTCCTGTGTACCGGATCAAGGATTCTGAAGGCCGCGTAAAAGTGTGGCATAGGAATCATCTGCTTCCCATACCTCGAGTAGGGACGGACGAATTGGAAGTCCCAGCCACGCCCATAGATGGAGGAGTTGAACACACAGAGGATGGCCCAGAGACTGTAAAAATTGCCACCTCTGAGGATCCAATGGAAGGAACCTCTCAAAGGGACCTTCCGGCCGCGAAGGCATCTCCCGAAGGAGCCACGGGTAAAGAGCCTCTTGGCCCGAACATTGACCCTTTGACTCCCGCGAGTCAGCCCCTAGACCCTCAAAGTCCATGTTTCACACCCCAAAGAGACAGTACTAATGTTGGAAACCCCTCAAGGGTAGAGATGGAAGCACCAGTTGAGACTGGATACTCTGCAGAGGAAGCAGAGGAGAATCAACCCCGGCGAGGTCAAAGAGCCTGTCAGCCTCCCATGCGAATGGCATATGATCAATTTGGGGCACCCCATTATGAGGCTCAGCAGTGGGCTCGGCATAGGATGCAAGCTATGATGGTACTGTTTAACGAAATGTGTAACCTAATCTAGGACTGAGAGGGTTGTGTAAATAGTTAGATATATATGTGGTTTATGTAGTCCAGCGGGGACGTTGGATTCTGGAGAGGGGAGAATGTAAGGATGTGCATATATATCTAAAGGTTCCGCGCTGTCAATCACAAAGGCAGCGCCATATTATTCCTTCTGTCAGCAAGGTCACTGTGTACAAGTTGGGTTGCGCATGCGCGAGAGAAGCGCGCGAAGGGCAACCAATCTGTGGAGACTTTGGGGGTTTGAACTCTGAACTCCGAACTGCGAGAGAGTCAGCTGAGGCTGAGGACCAATCGGGTGCGAGACTCTGGATAGAGGAACCGGATGCGTGTGGGCGGTGGGTCAGAGCAGAGAGGGAGGTGAAGGAGGAGGTTGGCGGAACCTCGTGTGCGCGAGCGGAGGGTCAGTGACCCGTCCGCTTAGGTGAAAGGTATTCTCCCGGCCCGAGGAGTATTCCCCTGTCATCGTAGGGTGCTGTTTTGTAAGGACGGCCCTAGTTGGTAGGGACATTTCCCATTAGTGTGGTTTGGCTGCGGAGCTGCGGCCGCCATCTTGGATTGGATACAGACGGCGCTGCAGCAAGGAGTGACGGCGAAAGGCTGGAGCAACGCTAGGACCCTGCGTGGAGTGTGATGGTCATCGCAGTGACCGGAAGGTATCATTGTCTACAAGTGCACCTACACCGGTCACCAGGCGCTGATCCCGCCTCCCACTAACTAATTGGGCCAACTGTGCAAATCCTATGGTACCATACCTATACTGGTTATAAGACATACTCCTAGGGAGAGTGGCAGAGCCACCTATGTACAGGACATTACCCCTAATAAGGTGTGGCCGAGCCACGGTGTGTGTGTGTAAGGTTATATGTTTATTCTGCAGATCATTTGTTCTTTATGCATGATATATAAAAGGTTGCTGTTGCATAATGCTGTTGTGATGTTCTTGCTCAGGGTATAATCTCTATCATGGGGATCCTGGGCAAGTGGAGGCGCTGCACCGCGATTAATAAAGGTATGACCCCAGGCTCCCAAATAGCGGAGGCTCAGAGCTCCTGAGGACACAGGTACATGCACCACAGTAGTTCCTTATTGCAGGCGTTCACAAAAAGGGCTACACTTGGTATTCTATTATATTTAGGAGAATGTTATACCTATCCCAAACATTTTGGAATACCCTTGTATTAGCCTCTACCACCTCTGTTAGGGAGGCTATTCCATTAAACCACAACCCTTTCCATGACCTCTTGTTCTGCATTTGCCTTGTTCTGAAATATGCTTTCTTCTTGGACTTTGTTGAAACCTGTTATGTGTTTGAGAGTTTGTATGAAAGTTTCAGTGATATCCCCCCTCTCCTTTATCTCCTCTAAGGTCACGTCCATGCTCACGTAGGGCTCGTGCACACGGAAGCTGCACGATGAGTTCCATTGGGCCAATAAGACCATCTATGCTGCACACACACGTGAGCGTCGGCAAGAGCGCTGTGTGCAGAGACAAACTTTTCTTTGTCTTGGCCGCGCGATGGCCGGGTCACATGAGCGGTTCGCCCAATGAGGGCGAACAAGCTCCATGATGTCAGGCCACGCCCCCCGAAATGCTTCGAATCAAGCCTATCTATTTCCAGAAATCGCCTCTGCTGCAAGCAAAGCACAAAGTCACTGCGCTCTGTCTTGCGCTCGCGAGCAGGAAGCATGGACGCAGCCTAAGCTGTACATATGAAGGTCCTTCAGTCTTTTTTGATAAGTTTTATGATGTAGACTTGCAATTCTCAACCAGCAGGGCCCGCCCCCCCCAGGGAGGCATGATCAGGATTTCAAAGGAGAAGTTTAGTTTGAAAAAAAAAAAAAAAATATTCTATATAATAAAAAAAACAATTATAATGATTGATTTCTTACTATAGAAAGTACACGGCTTATTGCATCGTCCTATGATGCGCAGTAGTGCACCTATTATCTTTCCTTTATCTTTGAGTGATGCTGCAGAGTTTGGCGTGTGTGGATGGTGCTGCTGTGCTAGTGAGCAGGCTCTGCTGCGTGTCATCATCCCAGTGTAATCAATAGACCTTTTGCGAAGCTGTTTTTTCTGCACTTGTGGCTATAAAAACAAAAGCAGCGTAACAGGCCCGACATTGAAAGTGAGCTACATTGTGCTCTCTCTTCCTGTGTCCAGAACCCAAAATCTTGTGGCAAGACAGCAGCGTCAAGGCTCACATTAGTATGTATAGTACAGTATATCTTTTTTATATTCGTAAGAATTTTAGCAAATAACGTACTTTATGTTATCTCAGCATCTCCCATACTGAAATCACTCTCCTGTCTTCCTATCAAATCCCGCATTTCGCACGTTCCTCCTCACTTTTAAAGCGTTACACTCTTCTGCTCCTCCTTACATCTCAGCCCTAATTTCTCGCTATACACCAACCCGACTCTTGTGTTCTGCTCAAGGAACCCCCTTTGTATCTAAAGCCCTCTCCCGCCTTAAACCTTTCTTGCTGATTGTCCCACACCTCTGGAATGCCCTTCCCCTCAATACCCGACTAGCACCGTCTCTATCCACCTCAAGACACCCTTGCTTAAAGAAGCAAACGAGTAGCACCGTGGCTAATACTATACACGATACATAAAGCTTGGCCTCCTGCAGACGCATTTACCAGAATTCCCTTCTACTGTCTCTGTACGTTATTCCTACCAACAAATTAGATTGTAAGCTCTTCGGAGCAGGGACTCCTCTTCCGAAATGTTAGATTTATGTCTGAAGCACTTATTCCCATGACCTGTTATTTGTATTATTTGTTATGTATATGATTGTCACGTGTATTACTACTGTGAAGCGCTATGTACATTAATGGCACGATATAAATAAAGACATACATACAGTACATGTTTAATGTTAAAAAAAAAATGTGAAGGACGAAATAAATAATTGTTCTTTTCTACATTTTCAAAATTTGTTTTTAGTTGCGATATTTCACATTTCAAATAAAATTATTAGGGGATGCAGATTTGAAGGGGGCGTGAGCTTTTTATGTTTATCAAAAGGGGGCATGGGTTAAAAAAAAAAAAGGTTGAGAAACACTGATGTAGACCATGCACTATTTTAGTAGCCTTTCTATGCACAATTTCAAATGAGATGGTCTCCAGAACTGAACAAAGTACTCTTGGGCCCGATGCACAAAGCGGTCAGGGCTCATACTGTGACTTTACCTAAACCAGTGTAACAGGTATTCCCCCACCCTGGGAGATTTCACTGCTACATAGTGTTGTTGTGCTGCTCACTGTGATGGTGAGGGGGTAACCATGCTCAATAATAAAGGTTAAGCCCACTTGGTTACCCCTGATCTGGGTTTTTAGGTCCTAGAGTGTCAGCTCTTGGACCTGACTGTTGTATATGAATTACTGTGACTGTGTGTAAATTATGCGACAATACAGTATTTTTGTGTTTTTGCCTTTCCAGGGGTGCTAGCAAGCAGAGATTGCGGGGCTGGGAGTTTCAGAGTTGGTTTTGCGGAGAAAATCTTGTCAGATTGAGGCTATGTTGCGGGGTCCCTGAGTTACGGGATACCCCAATGATGTACCCGAGAATCAGGTAAGATTCTCGGGCACATTGAAGCACAGTGCTCCAGTCAAAATCCTACCCTGGAAACGTTCTTGCGACTCACCACCAGGGTTCCCTGCTTCAGCACAGACCAGAAAGCTAAAAACAGGGCAGAGGGGATCATGGTATCCCCAGAACGGTACAGGGGTCCCTAGCATAAGGAGGGATGCCCAGTTCATGCTCAGTCACCCTGAACCTGGTATAGGGGTTCAGGGGGTGCCCCAGCTAGGTGATAAAGCTGTGAGGCTTTAATTTGTGGGATAAAGATAAAGTCAGGTTTTTACAGTGTGGCAGGGATAAGGCTAGTAAAAGTAGAGAGTATATATTCTTCTTCTTCTATCCCTGACACCAGAAACGGAGACTTAGACATTTTCAACACAAAGTACAGTCACGGTATATTTTATTAAAGGTTTTTATTTGATAAGTGTATATACTTGTAGCCTGTGAATGAACTGTGAGATTTCCAAATCCAGGGTTCCGAGAGACCAGATGGCTACAAAGCTTGGTGCCACTGAGTCTGCTCAGGTCCCGGATTTGAAAGCCTCAGGGATGCAAGGTGTTAGAACAGGCAGGGTACTGCAGTTATACTTGAGTACCCCCATCCTGGTCTGACAAAGGGCTATCCGGCAACCATTTGCCCAGCCCCAAACTTTGCGGAGCCTGAGGCAGCGGGGGGGCTCAATATGCTAAGAGGCAGGGGTGCCAGGTTGGCGCATGCCCTTAGCAGAAATGAAAAAGGTTCCCACCCGGCATCAGAATTCCCAGAAACTTGGTGATAGGCTGGCCGGAAAATTCCCGCGTGCTGATTGGCTGTAGTGGTTTGTGAATGGGACTCCAAAACCCAGAAGAAACCTTGCAGCCAATCAGGACAGCAGATTTCAAGCGGCAAACCATCAGCGGCAAATTCAAGATACGAAAAAGATGCTCTGTGGGAAATAGACGCGAGCTGGCTTCAGGGATTTTCAACTCAAGAAATTTTCTAAGTCCCGCTTTTCAGGGGCCAAGTTCTGAAAACGGAACGTAGCGGTCGCGGCTGGTATTGCATGCCGAATTGCGTTCCAGGACTTTTGTGAGTACTTATCGGTCATTGGAAAGGGCTCGTACAGACTTCAGTTGTTAACATTTCGTTCTGAGAAAGTTTATTTCGTTAGCCCAGATACCAGTAAGTGTGTTTTCATTGCAAATTGTGATCCATTGTGTGTATGTCTTTTTGTGGAATAAATTACAATTTATTTTACTGCCTTGTCTTACTCAATCATATGATCCCGGTATAGAAGGTGTTAATAACTCTGGTCTCCCGTGACATTCATCTTCTAGGCTTACAGGATACTGAGTGTTCCTCGGTGGCAGTGGGGATGAACAGGATAGGCTTTATGGTTCTTCTCAGTTCTTTACTTGGTGCAGCACCTCCATTTCCCGCAGGCCCCAGCAGAACTGGGTGCAATCCTTGCAGGAAAACCCTCCGGTACTCCCCCTGATTAACTGCACTCTCAGACAGGAGTATAAACAGGAACAGTTCTTTATTCTTTAACAGCATACAACAGATACACTTCTTCCAAGGGTCCCTGGACTAATCGAAAGGACCTTGAGGCCCCAAAGGTCTATCCTTAGCTCCCTTATTCCCTGGTGGAATAAGGGGTAGTACCCCACTCCCAAGGAAGAGGGTCTCTCCAGCACTCAGAACACCCAGAATTTGGATCTAGAGACCCTTTTGTACCCAGGTGGAAGGTCTTAGGCCTAAGCCCCTGATTGGGCAGAACACAGGCCCTAAATCCACCCCTCCCTGTCACTCAAGGGAGCTGCTTATCGCAGGGGAAAACCCAGATTAACCCTAACACTGCCTGCACTGGTTCCAGGGTTTATGTGTTAGGCAGGGCAGATTAGTAGACAAGAGGATACATGGCTACACACTCCCCCTAGTGGAATCTCACGAGCCCCGCTGAGAACCAATTTACACATCCCTAAATGGATAACATGGAACAATGCATACAGTTTATGGCATAGCATTTGATGACATTACAGTTTTAACCAATGAGTTATGTCTGGATCCTTCCCATAACATGGAGAATCCATACCCCCTTAAATAATAATGTTTTAGGTCAGGCTTCTTAACCAACTTTCCCTCTTGATCAGGAACGGTAACAGAGTACACCCTCTTGGGACCCCGCTCAGGAATATATTCTACCCTGTCCAGCTAGATATTTCTCCCTACCTTCCATACTCGAAATAGAAAACAGATTTTCTCTATGCTGAAGTACTTAGAGATACTGCACCTAGAGGCTAGGTACTCTAGGACACCTTCCGTCAACCATTCTTCTCGGTTGGCCTCTATTTCCCTCATTATGGGCTCAGGGACATAGGGGTAATCATACCGATGGGACTGATGGTACCTCTGCACTATCAATTGGTCAGCCCGGCTGAGTTTGGTTAATTTACGGCCACAGGCCTGGCCAGGTAGCACCCAGAATAGTGGTTCGTGAGAGGACTGATCTTGGTAGATTAGGCTTAAACTGGTTGGTTGTATCAACCCTAGTTTAATTTCCCTATCTCTTCTTCTGAGGGCCTCTGCTGTCTCTTCTGCAGAGAACTCTCCTTCCTCCCACCAATGATCTACAATGTCTCCGCTAAACAGCAAGAGCCGTGTCCGTTTCATATGATGGACAGACCCTTTAAACATGGGGTCCCACCACGACAATACCTTCCCCACATTTGCGTTACATACAGACACATCAGATTCGGAAGTCGCTCTAGAAAGTGTCCCTGATCTTTCCGACCTTTCTGACCCTTCTCTGCAGAAAGCTATCTACTCAGCCATTCCTCCCCCAGCAGGATCACCATCAAACACACCTCACTTTCCACAGTCCTGGTCAGATGTAGTTACCTCCTGATTGTCCTGGGCAATGTCTGTTGAGGCCTTAAACTCCGCAAGGTCTCTGGGTGTGTCACTCTCGGTATGTCTACCACAGCCTGTTACTTCCAGTACTTTGTACTTATTAGGGTCCGCAGAGGTCTTACGCCCTCGGCCCTTGGAATGATCGTGGTGCCTTTGTAAAAAACAGGTCAGTCGGTGGTTGTCTCCGCTATAACAATATTCGGTTGCACCGGAAGGGTGTTGGTATCTGCGGTGCGGAAAGATGTACCGGTCGGTACCTCTCCGATGGATCCCTCCGCTAGTACCTGGGAAGGAAACAAATTCTCACCGCTCCATTGGTCCTTGGCAGGCCCACGTGGTTCTCCTGGCCGGGAGCAGGCACGTCCAATGCCGCCTTTCGAGGAACCGCCAAGGCCTTGGTGCTCCTCCATTCCGGATGCACCATCACCTTTGATGACATCATTACGGAAGTCCGTTCTCATTCACTCGAGGATGGGCGTCTCCACAGCAGCAGAACTTTGGTGACACTTCGGCTGCAGCATCACAATGAAACGCCTCCCTTCACTGTCATCCGACGTTGTGTGGGACACGTCCCCTGGGGAAGAGGACCGGGACACCTCGATATTGCTGGTGGCGGCTTGCAGGCAGCCGTCCTGCTCTTGCACCACCAGCGGAAGTGCCTCAGCCTCCTCCCGGGTGGTCACCTCACTGGGTAAGTCCTTTTTAGGGTCTGGAACAGGAACGCACAAGTCCCTTGGAGCGTCCGCTCCTGAAGATGCGGTCCAGTTCGCCCGCCTCTGTAGGTACGGTACATCTTCCTTTTGGACCGGCATGGGTGGTGGACACCTTAGGCTTTAGGTGGGGAGTACCACACCAGTGGCACTTGGATGTTAGGCTCACCTCTCCACCCGGGAAATCACAGTCGGGGCAGGTGCAGTGCAGGAAACTCTTCCTTTTCAATTGTAGTGGGATACAATACACTTGGCCATAGTAGAGTATTGCGCGGGAATAGTGGCTATTAGCTCTTGCTCTGCTGACTCAACACGTGCAACTGATGGTGCGGTAAACATGTTCGGCTACACACCTAGTGGTAACACTCACTTGATCATTAGCATTGTGCCTCCTCCCCCTGGTAGATCCAGGAGTACAGGCACACTATGGGGAGGCGCGACTTCACATTCGTGTCAAGCCACTCACAGCAGGTGGGTGCGGCTTCAGGTTTCGCGCCGAACCAAACCCAATTTTTGCAATAGAAGCTTGTATCGTGCAAACTTCTCCACGTGGTCCTCCCGATTTTGGCGGGAACCGCCATTTTCACGTGCTGTAGATCCTCTGGTGGGGAAGGTGATTCCTTGCTGGGCAAGAGTCCCTTAGGACTCCACACATATGAACAGCTCAAATATAGCACACTTCGGCTCCCTGTGCTGGGGACCGCTAATAGTATTGTTGTAGCTCATCAAACAGAGATTCTGGCCTCCTAACTTTCGAGAGCCCCTCTCGGACACTAACAAACATACTGTGAACACCATCCATTTGGACCGTGATGCTATAGTCCACTTCCTGAGGTTTCTGGGTCCCCAGGATCCCTAAACACCCCCTCCAGGTGCCCTACACATCAGTCCTTAGGGTGGCATGAACTAGCACACTTTAGCAGATGAACTTGAACACATTATGGAGCAGCACAGGCTGCAGTTCCACTGGCGGGGAAGTTGGTCCCTTGCTGAGCACGAGTCCACTGGACACTACACCTGCCCCCCCCCCCCTTCTTCTCGGTACATAACAGGAGCATATCTCCTTTCTCTTACTGTAAAAGTCTGTACTGATTATGATCTCAGCAGTGCCTCCAAATGTAACAGGTGTTCCCCCCACCCCCTGGGAGATTTCACTGTTACCTGGTGTTGTTGTGCTGCTCACCTGCTAGGCTTACAGGATACCGAGTGTCCACCGGTGTTAGTGGGGATGAACAGGATAAGCTTTAGGGTTCTTCTCAGTTCTTTACTTGGTGCAGCGCCTCCATTCCCCGCAGGCCCCAGCAGAACTGGCTGCAGTCCCTGCAGGAAAGCTCTCTGGTACTCCCTCTGATCAACTGCACTCTCAGGCAGGAGTAAAAACAGGAACAGCTCTTTATCCTTTAACAAGATACAACAGATATACTTCTTCCAAGGGTCCCTGGACTAATCGAAAGGACCTTGAGGCCCCAAAGGTCTATCCTTAGATCCTTTATTCCTTGGCAGAATAAGGGGCAGTACCCCACTCCCGAGGGAGAGGGTCTCTCCAGCACTCAGAACTTAGAATTTGGATCTACAGCCCCTTTTGTACCCAGGTGGAAGGTCTCAGGCATAAGCCCGATTGGGCAAAACACAGGCCCTATGTCCACCCCCGTCACTCAAGGAAGCTGCTTATCGCAGGGGAAAACCCAGATTAACCCTAACACTGACTGCACTGGTACCAGGGCTTATGTGTTAGGCAAAGCAGATTAGTAGCCAAGAGGATACATGGCTACACCAGGAACGGAAGTTATGTTCACTGAGTTTAATGTGTCCTCAAAGCTAATTATATGTAAAAACAAAGCCCATTCTAAATCTCATTAGCATAAACTCATCACATTATTGTAGCATAATGGTGCGTTATCTTCCAATAATGTGACGTTAAGAAAATCTTAGTATTGCTCCAAGCCAGACCCTGAAATAGGGCTTCAGCTGCAAGGGACAGGAGAGGGAAATAATGCTGTAAAGAACTATCTTCATTAACTCTGCTGCTACAGCCATCCAGAACCTGCAAAATCCCTATTTCAGGATCTGCATGAAACACCAAGTTTATCTTTGCCCTAACTAACGTAATGTTAATTCCCTGCATTAACCTGAGCAGACTGTGGATATGCAATGTTATAATAATGCCTCATTTGCATGACATTGTCCCTAACGGCCATTATAGTAAATGCAATGCTCGTAACGGGAGAAAACATGACTTAACGTTATGTTATTATCGTTTGTGGATGTAGCATTACTCGAGGGCTTAATTCCACAGTATATCAGCCAATGGGGATGATCAGATTGTCTTTGGCCGAAATTTCCCAATGAGGTCAATAGGGAATTTTGTCCGAAAACTGCTTGATCGGCCAATTTAGTTTAATAGAATAAATATCTTAATATGTTAGCATCACGTTACGTGACGTAACAGAGGTTTGGGGATCTGGGCCTAGACAAGGTCTGACCAATTATCTATAAAGTGCCATCATTTCACTACCTCTCAGTTTCTTCTGTCCTATACAACCTAGCATCCTGCTGGTCTACACGTAACTTACAGTACCCATCCCCATACAGCCTAGCACCCTGATGACTTACAGGTTACGTACAATATTTAAACAAAATGTAAAAATTCAAGCAGTAAAAAAAACATTTCCACTATAATCAAATGTTATTCGTTCCTCCTCACAAATTTAATTGTGGTTATTTTGACATGAAAAGACACGTGTGATCCAATGCATCTAAGTAATACAGCAATAATCAAGCACATACCAAATACATTCTTAATAAATGTGAAATAAGATCAAGATTTTGACAATTCCATTGTTCTGCATTGGTTGCTTTATGTATATTACTTTCAGCTGTATAAGCTATTTAAATAAATCATGGCATCAGACTCTGGGGTTATACAAAGTTTTACATTTCCTAAGCAACACCAACTTTACACAATGAAGGCGTCTCACAAAAAAATGTGTTTCTTACTAACACAAAATCTGCTTTGGGGTATGAAATGAAGAAATTATGAGAGGAACATCAATATTGATGGAAAGGCAGAGTAGAAAAATGAATACGGGTGGAATTTGCAGGTAAGGCGAATACAGTTAAAAAGAAGATATCAATTGGTCTGCATCTTATAAGAATAACAGTATACACAACACAATAAAATGATCAGACAATGCCTTTAAACACTGAACCCAGACCGTGGTTAGTATAAAAGTACAATTTGGTCTTTTCCTATCTGGTCTACATAACATTTCATAGGGTCAACTTATTTTTTTTTTTTATATATATTTCAATAGGACCATAGAGAACAAGATAATCTACTATTGCAGACTTGGCTACAACAGGAGCAAAGATAAGTTTATTTTTTACTTTCACAGGAATGCAATCTCACTTTAGCCTCATACTGTAAAAGAAGACAAAAATATCCAAAGGACTAGATTCACTAAAATGACACAGCCATTATTGATTCTTAATGTCCATTCAAGAGAATGGTGTTTAATTAATATTTAATCAATTTAGTCCAAAGTTCTACGTCAGCAGTAGTGGAGAAGTGTCAATTTTGGTAGCTGGTGTTGTATTCACAACCTCTAAGAGTTTTAAGCCAATCGAAATAACCTACAACTGCCCAAAACAATCAAGCATAAAAGTGGTAAAATAGAGAAATGATGGAGTATAAAGTGATGGAAATCACTAACAGAAGTGTGAGCAGCTTGATACTTCTTTACAGGACCCTGGTAAGACAAAGAACCCAGTGTCCAGTTCTGGAGGCCACATTTTCAGGAAAATATATGTGTAGTAGGAGAATAAAACAGGTACAGTATTTCATGCAAAATTGGGCGCAATTGTATAGGTTTTAAATGTTAGAAGAAAATGTGATAGAGAATTTCAACTTGTGTCTACTTTCAAATACCTTTCAAGGACAAAAGCTGCTACAGAAGGAACACCATTTCCTTATTCTCTGAACAAAGTGGACAATTTATAGAATGGTCTTCCAGTGAGGAGGGTTGGACCAAAAAGTATATTAACATAGATGAAATAAGCACAAACTTGGGGAAAGAAAAGGGAATGAATCCAGGGACTATAAAAAGTACATTATGTATAAAAATGGTTACATTTGATAAAGCATGTGTTTCTCATCCTTCATTTGTTACATACAGACACACAGTTGCAAAGAAATGACAGTCGTGTTACTCTTTTTATTCTGCCTTTCAGTACTTTACAAGAAAACAAAAATGAGTTTTTAGATTTTTTTTCTCTTTTGTAAAATTTTGACTTGCGCTTAAAAATTCATGCAAATATAGAACCAATAAAAATGTCATTTCATTAAGGACCTACTGACAGCTTGTGATATATTGCACATGTAGAAGCCCTAGTAATTACACAATCTACTTCATAACTAGACCAAACTGGAAAAATTATACAAGGAATGAAATAGAGAGAAGAAATGTTTAACATAAAGTAAACTCTTTAATAAAAAAAATAACCATAAATTTGTCAGCAAAATCTAATTAAAGCAGCATTCCAAATTAGGGAGGACATTCCAGACCCCTGCAAAAATGAACTTTGAAGTCCAAAGTTGTAGGTCATTATGTTATGCGATTTGCCACAATTTATTAAAGTTTTATACGGTGCAGTTAGGCAATTACTATGAGCCGTATGATTCAAAATGTCTCGGTATATTCTATATTATAATGAACTTGCAGTCAAGTTCTAAAGTCAAGTTCTAATTACTATAAGAACAGTAGCCGTGTTGTAATATCGGGATTAATAGCTCTAACTATGCAACTTTAAACATTACGGGTGGTCGATTATCAAACCGATGATCTTTGCGTCTTGAACTGGAGCAAGAAATATTCTTTACTTCAAAGAGTGCTGATGTCAAGTACCTAATTACCTTTCTTATATTTTATGCAGATACCTTGGGTGTAGAGTTTAACGCCGCCCGGACCTAAACTTTGATACATCTCTGTCAAGTGTGAGGTGCCTTTAAACCAGGGGTGGGCAACTCCAGTCCTCAAGGGCCACTAACAGGTCATTGCGAAGACTGAGCCACTGAATGAGCCACCTGTGATGAAACACGGATATCCTGGAAACAGAACCTGATGGTGGCCCTTGAAGACTGGAGTTGCCCACCTCTGATTTAACCACTGCATCTTTGAGTTCAACATCAACTTTAAGAAGGATGATTATCTACCTTTTTACATATGACAAGTACATACTGATACAGGTGTTAGAATTTGCATGATTCTAAACATTGTTAGTTTGATAAAAGGCTTCTGTAGAGGTGGTTAGCAAACAGTAAGTGATCCATGCAACATGGAAGTTGTACAGCAAGAGAAAGCATGGCTATGCCATCTCTTGACGTTTCCATATGCAGTGACTTTGTTTGCTTCCGTTAAGTGTAGTATATCTGTCGTTTTAGCAATGTACAAACTGCCTGGTCTCATACGACTTGTGTTCCATTGGATAAGGTTTGCACTCCCATTTTGTAATTTCTGGCCTGAGCTTTTATATATACACACATATACACACACATACACACACATACACACACATACACACACATACACACACACACACACACACACACACACACACACACACACACACACACACACACACACACACACACACATATACATATACATATATATATATACATATATATATATATATATATATATATATATATATATATACACACACACACACACACACACACACACACACACACTCCCATCAATAGCCCCTTTTCCCAGGCTCATGGAAGAAATTACATTTTCTGACTGCCACTTTGCATACTGCACATTCCTACGCTTCTCTCTCCAGTCACCAAATGGAAACAACAAAGGAGAGCCTGCAACCGATGGAAGAGAGTCCATCATTTTTGGTCAATGAAACAGACAGCCAAGATCTGGTTGGGGTGCTCCAAGAATATTATTTCAGTTATCTGTTCTCTGTTATTATCCCAGCCTCTGGGAGAGTCACAAGTATGTTGTAAAACCGAGTTATATTTTACTGAGCATTTACATTTTCCAGATCTGAGAGAGAAACATGAACTGCTGCTTCAATCATCTCAATGCAGAGAGATGTATGTAAACACACAATGTTAATACTAAACCAAGCGGAAATATTGATGTTGTGCCGTAATAATCAATGGTGAAAAATGTGTTTCTCTTAAGCCTCAAATTACATTTGTCTTATGTATTTAAAATTGCTGAAAGTTCCTGTGGGTCAAAAACATTAAAATTCTGACAATTCTGACGTTGCGTACATGTGACTCTTATCACCGTCTGAGCAGCCTACATTTTTAACTACTTTATTGAAAATGCATTTTTTTTTAGTAGAAAAAACTGTCAGGTATGCACCTTCTGTGTATCGTTTATTGTTTTTGCGGAATTATAACCCATTCGTTGCCAGTCACCCGCATCGGAAACCTCTGGCAGTAACGGAGGTAAACCAACGTCAACCTGCAAAATGTAACAAACTGTACACCGCCCTGCTACAGTGACCTGCAGAAGAAGCGTGCGGTCCTCCATGCTTAAGCTCAGAAACTGACCCTGGGCGGGGGTCAGCACGTAAAAATTACAGGAACTTCCTGCCAGAGAGAATAGACCTCAGCAAGCACTCTTAGCCCACATTGAATGTTTGTGTTTTTTGTTTGTTTTTCAGCTATGCCATCTCCTAATTAAAATTACAGCAGTTCAAGTAACTGATGTTTTTCCCTTCCCCTGGCAAAGAGGAGTCTACATTGTTCACAAGTGCATTTTGCCTGGCCTCACTGATCAGGCGGCACGCTAAGTCCAGGAAGAGTTTCTCCACATTGTCCGACTCCTTGGCAGAGGTTTCCAGATAATACATGTTTTGAGTCCCGGCAAATTCTTCAGCTCTTTGCTGGGAGACTTCCCTTCTTTCTGCCAGGTCAATCTTATTCCCTAGAGTTAAAATAAACAAAAGCATGTGTTAATAATTGGACACGCCTGTGTGGCTTTAAACATTTACACGGGCGTAACCCAGCAGGGATTAACGTGAATGTAGTTTGAACATACATAGAAGAGACTTAGTGGTATATTTAATAAGCTCCAAATCATTATTTCCGCAGTGGAAGATAATGGACATTAACAATACATTAAGCATTTTTGGGATCTCAGCAAAAAGACCCCTAGGAGAACTTAGACTCTCTCTTATTTGATTCTTAACTATGGTAAATACCTTCAAAGACCTGAAATCTATGAATAGCATTTCCAAAAACAAAGATATAGAACAGGGTCATACTAGGAAACGGAGGAAGCATATTAACAGGACACAGGAGACAAAGCTGCTTCGCTGAAGAGGTGGTAGATAAATGGAACAGGTCCCAGCAGAGGTGGCTGTGACAAATGTGGTTGTTAGAAAATTTATTATGTAAATGTGCACATTACAAATTGCACCAGAGTAGATTTTTGGCAGCTTATTATATATGGAATAAGAGCCCATTAATATAGACAGCAAAGCATATAGCAAACGTGACTTTATCATTGGTGTCTTGTATTACATTGGGGGAGATTCACTAAGCGCTGAAATGGGTGAGCACGCCCCGATCCAGTGTTTACTGCCATTCAAGTCCACGTCCTATTAAGGTGCCATAGCCCGCATCGGCGCTTAGTGAGCATCGGCCAATCTCTACCCGAAAGGTTTTAACTTGATGAGGTGTCAGTGAGAGAGGAAAAGGGGGTCAAGTACTGTATGTTCTCCTGCAGACGAGATGAATAATGCACGAGTTACAGGGCCGTAATCAGGTTTTACTTGTATATTGTCCTTCTCCAAAGTAAATAACTCTGGGCCACGGTCTGATTCCAAAATGCATTGCACTTGCAATTGAACAATTTATATTTTAGCTGCAAACAGACTGCATTTCTCCCATTGCCATAGCATTCTATAAACCCAAATTAAATTTCCAATCCAATATCACTTTACAGCACACAATCATTAGTGGAAATAGTTTCTCCCCATGCAGTGGAAGAGAGGCTCATGGATCATTTGGTGCAGATAACCTCCTGCAGCCTAAAGAAAATGACCAGGCGAGTGAAACATAAAAAGCTGGTTTGGAGCAGGAGAATGAATGCATTAATTTCAATAGAATTTGAACATTCATACTTTCAAATCACATTTAATTGTGTCCCTTTCACTTTCCGTTAGCATATGTGGTTAAATATTTCAAGGTTTTATAGGTGCTCACAATGTAGTTCAAAGTTCTTGTTGCGGCATTTGTTCTGGAAAAGTGTGACTGTGTTACAGATTGTAATACCCCTCACAATCTTAATATCCTTTTCACACTCTTAATACACCCCCCCTCTCCCCACTCTTAATATCGCATCCCCCCCTCACACTCGTAATATCCGCTCCCACACCTTGTTCAATCAATCAGGAGTCATGTGCCAGCGGTAAAGTACTTTATAGCTGTTTTCTTTTGTGGCTGAGTTAATGGAGCCTGATACCACTGATCTACATACATCTTCCCAGACTGAAGGCTTGTAAACGTCACCCCAAATCAGCCTCTCAATGTTTGATACAGCTCATGTCTCTCTCAAGGCAGGGTGGGATGAGGATTGGTAAAGGGTGTAGAGATCAAGACCTTACATAACGGCATAGGACAGACAAACTCTTTTGAATAAAGTACTACAGCTAGAAAGCTTTTTAGCAAAGTAGGATGAAATAAAGTGTCTAATCTGCATGTAACGGAACAGTTCAATTTTGGTAATCTGGTTAATCTCTTTAATGTATAAATAAGATTTGTTTTTAGAGTACATAACGGCGCTCCCCCTTTTGCTCTTTCTCTCTCCCCCCATCCCTCCACCATCCTCTATCCTCCCTGTCCCCTCTCCTCCCGATCCCCCCATCCTCTCTCCTCCTCCCTCCCCCCATCCTCTCTCCTCCTCCCTTTCTCCTCCTCCCTCCCATCTTCCCATCTCCTCCTCCCTCCCCCCTATCCTCTCTCCTCCTCCCTCCCCCCATCCTCTCTCCTCCCTTTCTCCTCCTCCCTCCCATCCTCCCTCTCCCCCCATCCTCTCTCTCCCTCCCATCCTCTCTCCTCCTCCCTCTCCGCCCATCCTCTCCTCTCTCTCTCGTCCCTCTCCCCATCTTCTCTTGTCCTTCTCCCCCATCCTCTCACACCTGCCTCCTACTCTCTCACCTGCCTCATCCTCTCGTCCATCCTCTCTCCCCCATCCTCTCTTCCTACCCTCCTCTATCCTCTCTCCCCACTCCCTCTCCATCCCCATCCTCCCTCTCCATTCTCCCCCCCTCCTCTCTCTCTCCCTCCCACTTCTTCCCCTCCTCTCCCCCCAATCCCTCTCCATCCTCTCTCCCCACCACTCCCTCTCCATCCTCTCTCCCCCACTCCCTCTCCCAGTCTCCATCCTCTATCCCCCCTCTCCTCTATATATACACACAAACACTACACCATATACACACATACCAAAAATGCAACATTAGTTTAACACACATATACCATATACAAATACACATTAAGATTCAACATATACAACATTAAATATAAACATATATATGCACATAATGCATGAAACGCATATGCATTACAAATACACACAACAGCACACACACACTTACCAACTCATACACACACCAAAGACACACACACGTACCAGCACAGATACATACACATTCATACACACACACACACACACACACACACACAAACTTTCCAGCACATATACACACACTTACCAGCACAGATACGCACACACAACAGTTTCCAGCACAGATACACACACACTTGCCAGCACAGACACACACACTTACCAGCACAGATACACACACACACACTTGCCAGCAAAGCTCAGAGCAGGAATGCTCTGCAGCGCCACCTGCTGCCAAGAAGCCAGACAGCCTGCTCTCCTCCTCCCCCCTGTCAACTACAGCTGTTCCAATGTGATCGGCTGCACATCGGCATCCTCCTCCCACCCGCCCAAACCCGGGAGGACACCGGCTGATTAATAACCGGTACTGCCCAGAAAAAAAAGGAAATTTTCACAATTTTTTGGGGCACCGGGACAGCTCATTAAAAACAGGGATGTCTGGTCACCGTATCTCTGGTTCTTGAGAAATTTTTAGTTATTCACCAATTTAAATTGCCTGTTTCGCAACCTGGTTTGAATAACGGATTATGGAATAGAGGTAACATATTAGAACTGGAAGTTGTAAGTCCCTTTCTCGAGCCAACTGTGTCCCATAACAGAAGGCAGGATGTGAGCAGAAGAATATCGTGTAGACCTCTGAGGGACTTTGGGAGCTAAAGAAGGGATCTGATAGAATGTGGTTTGGAAAAGGTGTTCTTAATCTACACCCATCTGATAATGTTAGGAGAAACCATACCACAATACTAGTTGTGCTATCTGTGTCGCGTCATAATAGGAGTTGATGTGTGAAACTGTTGGCCACCTGCTAGTTTTGGCATGATTACAACATTGGGGCTTATTCTGGGTTTCTTTTTGGTCCAGATTAATCGGGTGATGTGTTTTTTTAGGCGGACAAAATTGGGGGTAGTTGTGAAAGACACAGCAACCCCCTAGAACTCCTTAGTGCATTCTCGTGTGTGTGTGTATATATATATATACACATATAGAAAAACAAATACACATATATATATATATATATATATATATATATATATATATATATATATATATATATATATATATATAGTTATACGTTACCGTTCCAAGGATTGGTAAACAAGAGACAGCACTCAAAGTTGAAAATCAAAGTGTATTAGTGAAAGCAAAAATACATCCAGAAACCCAACGTTTCGGTCCTACAGAATCCTTTGTATCCCCCTGAGGAAGGTCCCATTCTGTAGGACCGAAACGTTGGGTTTCTGGATGTATTTTTGCTTTCACTAATACACTTTGATTTTCAACTTTGAGTGCTGTCTCTTGTTTACCAATCCTTGGAACGGTAACGTATAACTACATTCTCTATATGGGACGTGCACCTGTGGCTTACCAGCACCTATTGGAGTGCCAACTGCCTTATCTGACTATATATATATATATATATATATATATATATATATATATATATATATATATATAAGTGGCTTAATAATAATATCCCACTCAGCCAATTTTATAGACTTAGACGTAACTGCTCCTCTGACGAAATCTTTGAGGAGCAATCACGTCTGATTATGTCTCAATTTGCGGCAAAGGGGTTTAACTGTGATGTTGTCCAGACGTCTTATCTCAAGGTTAGGCCCAGAAGTAGAGCCGAACTTCTGAAGAAATCTTTATCCAACTGTCTGAGCAGAGAGACGGGCAAAATGGGTTGAGCTGTTAAAACCACTGAATCTAGCAACAATGGGGTCAAATTTATTACCAAGTTCAATGGATATTCTGCTCGTATTACACAAATTCTCAACCGACACTGGAAAATACTTGTGTGACCCACATCTTAATAGATGCCTCACTCCAAGTGCACCAGTGGTATTTCGGAAAGCCTTTAGTGTTAAACAACAGATAGCACCTAGCAAGCTCAGAGAAAGTTCTATGCT